>NC_067159.1:41654866-41947366 GCF_903995435.1 Acomys russatus
ACAAGTGCTCCGCCCGGACTGTGTCCCCGCAGGGGAGCTGCCGCTGAGCTGAGGTAGTGCCTAGTGTGGAGCAGCGTGCTCAACTACGCCTGCGCCACAGCAGGGGAGCTATGGCCACGCTGAGTTAGTGCCTCAGGCAGAATTGTTTGCTGGGCCGGGCCAATACCCGGGACTCTGGGGCCGAACTGTCTGCCGAGTCCAATCTGGGTCCAAAGGCTCCACACGACCCAAATCCTGCCCCGAGTCCCCTCTCCCGCAGCAATTCCCACCAGCCACCACACCAATCGCCTCCACCGGAAGGCTATGAGCTGCAAACCTCAGCCGCCGCTGCTGGTGCCGCTGGTGCTGCCGCCTCTACCGCTGCCGCTCCGATCAGAGAAAAACCACGCTCCTCCCGTGTGCAGGGGCACGCAGGTCCTCCGCACCCTGGTCCCTCCGAACCGTGGAGCACTCCCGCTGCCGTGATGTTCGGACCTCGGTGTTCCTGGCTCAGAAATCTGTGCAATTCCCTGAATTGTTCACTGGAGCCTCCAAACGCGGTCCACACTGCTCGCCGCCATCTTGGATCCTCCCAATGTAGGTTTTTAAGTAATATATTTAACAGAAATACTGAATTATAATGTCAAGTGTTAGAAATTATCAGTCATGAACAAACTTACTGAAATAATAGTGAGAGTAGTGTCCTGAACATTAAACTTAAAATTAGAGTAGAAGATATTTAACACAATTTACCAGTTTTTCTCTTTTCTCAAACAAATCTGTCATATTTAGTTAAAAGTACCATGGGAAATCAGTGAGAGGGTAAACCTAACTTTCTAAAATTCCTATTGGACACAATTTTAATTTTATTTTTCTTTTGGATTTAAAATATCTTCATATTTTTCTCACTAGATATTTTGATGACATTATCTCTCCCTTGCAACTCTCCCTTGCTCTCTCTTTTGGACTCTAATTCTTCCCTCACTACTCTAGTACACACCATAGCAAGCCATTCTCTATGTGCCTTTCTGATGTGTGCATAGGCATTCTACAGCTTTGGAGTTGATCTAGGCATTACTAACAATTTCTATATATTTGTAAATTTGTCTTTTATGCCCGTTTCTATTCTTAATAGGACTTTCAGCACTCACACAGAACTGACATTCAAGCAAGAATGAACTGGATGCTGTCGCAGACACTGGAATCATTAAACCCAGACACAGGCACAATGTCAATTACAAGCATGGTTAGAAATACAATGTGTTGGAAAGCTGAAGTTGCATATAAATACATGGCCATTCATTCTTTGTGTAATCCTCCACACACAAACATTAAGAAACTAGATAAAAGCTATCATGCTGAGCTATGGCCCCATTTTCTTTTTGCTCCTATTTAAAAACATTCACAGAGTTCTCGATCACAGCCTTTAAAACAGTGAGCACTGGGCAACGCAATGTCTTAGACGCCAAGTGATTAGCGTGAAAAGTCGTAATGTGTTATTGTGAATGGGGCAATGCTGTATATTGCATAACTTTTTGACAGTGACATTATACATATACTATCAAGGCCACTTCTAGAAAATAGCAATAGAGTGATCTTTCAGTGTTAGTGACACAGAAATTGCTTTGGTGTATTCGAGTATGTGCATTTGAGTTTGCCTGAGTGAGCTTCCACTTAGACTCAAGATATCTGCTGAGAACAAAAAAGCATTTGTGGTAGCAGAATGGCTGCTGAATGTCTTAAAGAATGATCTCATTCTTTTTGCAAAATCACATTTCGATATGCATACTTGTTCAGGCATGGAGAAGTTGAAGCACTTTGAATTGTGTCACTGATGTACAGTTACCTGCTGAGGTAATGGTTTCACTGAGCTCACCATACACACAAAATGGCAGTCATAATAACAGTGGAATGCTATTATTGTAGGAGTGGTTAGCATTTAGGTGGCTTTGGGAGAGATATGAAAATGCTGCTTAAACACCAGTTTCATCTTTTATTCCTTAAATAGGACAGAAAGTACCACACCTAATTTGAGGAAGGAAGAAAGGAAGGAGGGAGAGAAGGAAGGAAGGAAGGAAGGAAGGAAGGGAGAGAGAGAGAGAGAGAGAGAGAGAGAGAGAGAGAGAGAGAGAGAGAGGAAGGAAGAACATTGAGAGAGAAGATAATGAAAAAGTAAAACACCGAGAAAGAAGAAACAGTGAATAGAAGCAAACAATAGAAACTTCAAAACAGCATGTTTTATTTAGCTAGTTAGTATGTAATCAGTATTGCATGTACTGTAAAAGTTTAATTCTATATACAGTGGTATAGAATCCACAAGTAAGGTTATTCTTCACACACACACACACACACACACACACACACACATATAAATTTTCATGTTTGTTTCTTACCCATAATATAAAAAACATTGGATCATGTACAGGCACTGAGGTACATGGTTTTCTTATGTGCACTCATTGCAGTCATTTACTTAAAGAAAAATAGAATATAACCACATTGTGATTTTTGTACTGTGTGAGAGATCTTGCTGGTTGGGTTGGAAACTGCTCTTCACAGTTTGTTCCGTCCACTGAGATGTGTATATACCTCTATATGTACGTATGTGAATGTGTAAAGTAAGATACGCTTGCAAGAAGCTTGTTGAAACTCACCTGTTGGAGTCTGTCATATTTCATCATCAGCTACGCATATGTATGTGTGTGTGGTTCTTTTCTCTTCTTCTTTCCCTTTCTTTTTAGACACTTGTCACCATCAGTGGAAACCCCCACTAGGAGCCATAAGCCCTAGCCCCCACTTGCCACCATCAGTAGAAGTCATTGTTGGTTCCAGCCTGGAAGGTTGCCCTCAGAGAACGTCTGCAGCGTCAGCTGTGGGATCCATGCCCTTGCCTCTGTTTCCCCAGTTGATGTCGAAGCTGGACTTTAATAGCTTCCCTTCTTGAAGAAAAAGCATCAAGACTCACTGATGCTTATGATACCACTTTTAAGTGACAGCTCCAAATCCCTAAAGAATAAAGGATCCCAATGAATCTTTCTTATCTCCATCATGAGTACAAGACAGCAAATGTCTCTAAAACAAATGCAGCCTTCAGAGTATTCAGCTAATTGTATTTGGGATTTCTAATTTAACGATATATAACTGGTAATGTCATGGGGTTAGCTTTTCACTTTTTGCACTAATTTTCTATTCTTAGTTATGCTATCTTGTAATAAACTTCACTTGTGGGTTAAATCCCTTGTTAAATCAGCAATAGAAAAAATAGTACCCTATAAGACATTGCATCCTGTATAATATTAAACATTAAAAACTCTATTGAAGGGCTGCACACTATTGACACACAACTCATGTTGGTCTACAAGTAAAAAAACTCATTGACACAGATAATGGCTCTCAGAAGAGGGAATTAGACATTGTTCCAAGTTCTTCTAGACAGACATAAAAAACTAACAATGTAATTGACTTTTAAAATGTCAATTGAAGCAATGAATTATCAGCTCAATCTTAAAATTATCAGAAAAGCATAAAATGAATAGAGTACATTTTAGAGAACATAGAATATATAACTAATACAATTTTGGAGGCATTTTCTCTGTGACTGTCGATGTTTTAAATGACACTACAAGATAGTGGAAAGATGTTGCTTTTATGTTGTACTGCCTTGAGTACTCCTGTTACATGTGATTGGCCAAAATTCTCACAGAGTTATCAACTTCATATGCAACTAAAAATAATCAATTTTATTGGTTAATATTTGGACAAAACCCCCACAAACTTCTATTTCCTAAGTGTTCATATCTTTACACTATTGCGGTATATCCAAACTAATCAAAACAAGGAGTCATTGTTTTTTTAACAAATAATAAATTAGTATTAAAACAAATATAGTATCAGTGTGTTTGTTTTGATCTGTAAATGTTATAATTTGACCAAACTTAAATTGATTATTTGCTAAAGCAAATAGCCAGAAATTTATATTTTTCTCCTCTTTGAAAATAATTTTATACATACCAAAACTTAACTTCTTTGATTTTCATGTTGAATTTTTATCACCTGAAGTCATCTGTTTTAAAAGTTTGGTGTTCTTGTTAATGCTACTAGCAGGGATTAATGAGAGTTCTCTTAGTCACGTGGGCATGACCACCAAATTGTGGCTTTGATCCATTCTTCTCCTCTCTTTTGCCTCTTGTCCCAAGGGAGAGCAGTTAACTCAATGACACATCCCTACCATGGTCATTCTACACACTCTTCATGACACTCATGAGCTATATAAACTTCCCATCTTCATAAATTTATTATTTGTGTGTCTTGTTAAAAGGAGTAAGAGTTGATCAATGGGATATAAATGAACTGCATTTTTCTGTTGTCCAGATAAAACTGAGTTCTTTAAAAAATTATCTAATTTTATTTTATGTGTGTAGGTGTGAAAGGTGTTAGATCATCTGTAACAGGTGTTGCAGAGAGTTGTGAAGCGTCATGCAGGTGCTGGGAATTGAACTTGGTTCATCTAGAAGATTATCCAGTGCTCTTAATCACTGAGACATATCTTCAGCCCTAAAACTGATTTCTCAATTTGTTTAAAATAGTAGATACATTTAGCATATAACAAACTAATATTTTAAAATATTTATGAAAATGTTATTACTTTTTGATACTAACAAAATTTATTTATATACATTGCTTTTTCTAATGTATTGGAAAACAGAAACAGGAAAATACAAGTGTGCTTAGTTGTATCTATTTAAAGGATTGTTAAACTCATGTTGTAGTTGGCATGCGTGGATAATCTGTCTCCACTAACCCAGGTATACTACCTTGATGTAAACTCCTCTGCACTGGTTAGGTTTTGTAAAAAACGCTTAACATCTTTGTGGAAAGGCATGTATAAAATTAGCTTACAAAAGCTACAGTTTAACTCTGCAGCTCCTTTTCTATTGGCTTATTTGCTGTGAAAGAAACCGGGTCATGGTCAGATTTATACAGGCATGCTTTAATAAGTCACTGATAGTATCTGAAGCAGAGCGATGGTAAGAATGGCATGACCTCAAAATGCAGCAAGTTGGAACTTTTTTTTTTTTTTTATAAATTGTTGCTATCCATTCATGTTAGCATTATTTTATTGGTGTGTTTAATTGTGTCACAGTACAAAGATGAACCATGAAAAAAGTACATTGTGTCATGAGCAAAATGTAATCCAAAGTTGTATTGGCTGCTTTCAGAGAAGTCACACAGTTCTCATGGCTCACAACCTTAGGCATGTGAGAATCAAAGATTTCTATACCAGTATTAATACCAACACCAGACATCTCTTATATGTGGGTACTTCTGTCTTAAATGTGTTTTGTTGATATATGACCAATTTAACCTTTTTCATTTTAATGCATTTCTGTTTGAAAAAATCAAATTTTATAAATCTTTATTCCATCAATTTATCTATGATTTATACCTTTCCATATTGATCTCCTACTGATTCTATAACAAAATCTGTAATCAATGTTCTTTTTTAAATGTATCATAGTAGCAGGTTCAGTAGGGCAGGTCTGAGTAAGGCAAAATTGTGGTGGCTGAAAGGATGCTATTTTCTAGATATTCCAGTAGTCAGAGGCCATCATGAGCTTGTTTTCTTTTCCCCTGACACCCTGTTAATCTTCAAACCAAGAAACACTGCTTTCCTGGGACATTTCTGTTATGATGCTGCTCTGGGAACATCTTTATGGTTAGCTGGTCTTTAAGACTTGGGGGATTACGGGGAATCCACCTAGAAAAGACAGTTCCTCCAACCTTAAAGTTCCTAAATATACAGTTTTAACTTTAGTGTAGAATATTATTTACAGATTCCAAAAACTAAGAGATAAATATACTTGGAGGGAAATTCTAAGATTATTCAATAATAATTCAATAAGATAATTCAATAATAATAAGAAGAAAATAAAATACAGACAATGGCCAGTTTCTTACTTTATATCACATATGGTATATCTGCCAGATACATTTCTGGAATAAAGAAGTTAACTGTGTTCATTTTTTATTTCAGAAGTTACAGGTACATAAGACAAGTATAAGATAAATTCTTTTTAAAATTAAATATATGTGAAATAATTTATTATGATTCCAGTAGACATCTTGATTTTCTTGTATTCTTCCATTACATTTTCCATACAAGCATTTTCAATCACAAAGCTAGGATTCTACCATGTATTCCGTACCACATGTGGCTGATAAATTCTTATTTATATTTTGGTGATCAAAATTGATGCATTCACTGCTCTCAGCAATTTTTAAAATTAATGCATGAGATAAATATTAAGCAATTGCTACATGAAAATAATTGCAAGTTCTTCAGTATACGATGAAAGAAAACACAGAAGGGCCATGAAACAAATAAGAAAATAAAAAGTGATTTTGTATAAATGATTAACAAAATGACCATGGGGTACAATCATTTAAATGAATACCAAGATATGGAGAACTGGTTAAAGATAGAAGGATGGGAGTGTTGACAGGAATGCAAGATAAAGAAGCAGGCTGAAGAAAAGCACTGACTAGCACAGAAGCTCTGTATTTCTTAGGATTTACTAGAGCTTGTGTTGAAGTTGCCAGAAAGGAATGCCTGAGTCTGGAAAGTCTTTAACTCATAGCTATCAAGAATAGGAAAATCAGAGGCCCCACAGCTGTCATAGGAAAAGGGGACACATGAATGTATACACATATCAATGTCTACACACACACACACACACACACACACACACACACACACACACACACATACGTATCTATATGCATATAAAGCATATGGTGATACAGTTTTTCAGATGAACTGATTGACTTGTATTTTGAATAATGAACACATATTTATCGGACACATAAGGAGAAAACTGACATTCCAATGTAAAGATTGAATAGTAAGCATACAGGCAAGAGGGCAGGAAACAGCAATTACTTACCATGGTAAAAATGTTATAACCATGCTTTCTGGGTTATAATTCATCTCTCCAATAAAAAGAAGTGGAATATCAAATGGCAGGGTGCAGAGTCTGCACTATTACACTAGAGGAACCTATCGACACTGACATTAATCCATTTATTGCCTCTCACTGGGTATATTTACTTAGCTATCACTGAATAAACTTGCCTAAGTTGAAAGTTTCAGAAAATGTCAAGCGCAACCTTGAATCCTTGTTTTGCTAATACACTTACACAATGAATTCAGCATCTTCAGACTCACTGTGTACTTGTGGATAGTCTGATGATTATATAGTATCCCTTCCTATCTACATATTCTGATCTGTGTTTTAGCCAAGCACAATAAAACGATGCAGGAAACTAGTATGTGTGCTGGATGTGTAACTTTTTTCCATATTTGAATAATAATTTATTTACATGTATTTATTTTGCATGGGTCATCCTGGGTAATGTGGGGATAATTAAAGAATACAGTAGGACCTGGGTAGGTTAAGAGCAAGTACTATATCATTTGGCACAACATACTTTGTATCAGCTAATTTTGGTATATACCAGGTTCTCTGAAAATAATTTCCCAAGGAAACTTTTAAATATGTATACTATGTATATTATAAATACACAGCCCATGCTTATACGTTTTATTTCCTTTCTCTGTATAAAAAATAGATACTGAAAATGTAGAGCACTGCATATTTTTGAAAATTACAAAATTCATTTTAACTATTATAGCTATGTTGTGCTTGTAATGATGACATATTAACTATAAAATAAACAAGATTGAATATATCTTTAATTACTTGGTTAATATATTATTTCAATTCATAAAGGACATAGGATCAAGAAGATATGGAAATAGTACTTCTGTAAATTAAGCCAAGCTGTGCTTTATAGTATGTTTGAGACAACCCCATTACAAGTGACACCCAAATATTCCACAAAGAAAAACAAATACAAACAAAAGGCTAAATATGATGAAAAATTTGGAAAGACTTTATTTGTGAAGAAAAGGCCAACTAAATACATAAAACATACACATGAAATCGTCAAAGAAGGAATTCAATAAAATTTGAAGTAAATAGAAGTTAAAGGGGAGGTTTTCAGTCATCTAATTACCTGGAACACTGGGGGCATTCTTCAGTGACAGCTACAGTGACTGCCTCTCTTGTATGTTTTCAGCATTAGAGTAACTGTGAGAAGATTCTGATGTCCTACTGTCATAGCATTTTTCTAGCTTTCTCCACTATTTCTGCCTAGTATGTAGTTTTGACTTATTAATGTTTATACTGCTGGCTACATGTCTAACTGGCTCCTGTTCTAGGTCATGACATTCTACTATTGTTGATTTCTGTAATATCAAGCCTTGCACATGGTTACAACTGTTATTGAATATGGAAAGATTTCATTTTCTTCTCTACATGTAAATATAGTGTTAGACAGTATTACTATGAGTTTTCTTACTTGGTGAACAAACAAATAGTTTATTTGACCATGTGAAATATAACTTTTGAAGGAAGCAAGCTGATGATCTTGATTTCAAGGGCAGACACATTTTTCATTTTAAAATAAGATTGAAATTTTCGCTAATTAAATGTTTATACTTAAGTAGAAACCATTATGAAAATATAATTTCTGGTCATAAATGTCTTTTACACAAATATGTCTTATACATGCATACACACTATGTGTGGACATGTATGTGTGTGTCTGAGTCTATTTGAAAATGTTTTAAGTGGTATTTTGAGGTAGGATTCACTATGTAGTCTTGGACACCAGGCACAGAGATGCATAAGAAAGAAACGGGCATCATTATCTACTATTCTGTAAAATCAAGGTCTAAAGCAGAATTTCTCTTGTAGAAAATTATAAGTTTTACATTTCCTGAATTCTCTCCATTCAAGTGGAAATCAATAAATTGCTACAGTATTAGAAGATAGTTTTTCTACAACTGAACCCAAAAGAAGTATATCCTAAACCATACAGATAGGACAACCTATATTTAACTTTAAAAATGCAGAAGTCTTCCAAAGTGGCATTTCATCATAGCTCAAATATAACATGTTGGCCCTGTGATTGGGAGAGCCTTTGGGAAGGATAGCATAAGGATTCTGCTCACTTGTCTTTTTCAGTTGGAGGGAAACCAGAATCATTCTAGACTCCTGATAAAGAGTATTTCCTTAAAAATTGTCTTTACTTGACAGTCATTCATGGAAATACTTGCTAATTCTTTGCCAAAATACTACAGTCTTCAATCTCAGGATCTATATTGCAGTCCCATATTTAGCCAGTGTATTAATTTCAGTTTTCTTCCTAGTTACAAGGAGTGTTCACAACAAGCTAATTATTTTAGCTACAAAGACATGCCTGCTCTCTAAGAACTTCATGGGAAAAATTTTTGCCTACAGATATTATTAATGGGCATACAATTAACACTGCTAACAAACGCTGACAAGACCAAAAGTTGACTTGGGAATAGAGAAAATTTTCAGTTCTCAAGATACTTTGTGATTTACAAATGCTGTCCTCTTCCAAATGATAAATGTGAAATAGTTTCTCACAGGAATCTAAAATACCAAGTGGTTTTATTTAGTAACAACTAAACCTTGGAAGCCTTTCCGCAAAGGACACATGCTATATATGCAGAATTGCTTCTTGGCCTTTGGCTAAGATCAACTTCAGAGCATTAAGTAGCAGTGAGCATCAAGAGAAATCAACAGATTTGCCTTTTGATGGCATAGTGTTTGCCTTAAGATGTCTACTATTAGAATATGTGCCCCCCCTCCGGTAATTACATTTCTATCACTGCAATTAAACACCATGGTCAATGACAATTATAAAAAAAAAAAAAAAAAAAAGCTTTTTACTTGGGCTTACAGTTCCAGAGAGTCAGAATCATGATGTTGGCATGAAGGCAAGGAAGAAGAAACATTTGAGAGCTCACATCTCAAACCACAACAGGGTGTAGTAAGAATTAGCTTGAAATGGTGTAAGTCTTTTGAAACTTAAGACCAGTGACACTCCCTTCTTCCAACAAAGCCTCACTTCATAAACCTTACCAAACATTTCCACCAGCTGAGTACCAAGTAGTCAAATATCTGAGTTTATGGGTGCCATTCTCATTCAAAATATCACATTCCCTTTCACCCACAGGTTACCTCTGTGCTGTTGCAACAATTTAGTCTTCAAAAGCTACATAATTTTTTTTAACCTATTTGTTGAAAGTTTGAATGGACCATTTTATAATGCCAACAAAGCTTCATGCCGGTAAAAAAAAAAAAAAAACAATTAAAATGGCATCTCCCCCCCCAAGCCTGCTTTTCCCCAAAGATTATCTCCATTCTTATTGAATTTTAAAGTAGTATATCATTATCATAAGAAAGGTTAGGATTTTAATGTTTACAGGTTAAGAATCTATCTGCTGGGTGGTGGCAGCGTATGCTTTTAGTCCAAGTACTTTGAAGACAGACACAGGTAGATCTCTTAGCTAGCAAGCTCCAGCATGTCAGGGCTACATAGAGATACCCTATCTCAAAAAACAGGCACTACTGGGATAACAGATTCTGTTCTTGGCTTTCATAGTCTTTTTTTAATCAAAGAATATATTTTCAAATACCAGGTCTTGTGCCAATGAGGCTACTCCCTACTTTCTCTCTACTTTCTCTTCTATTATATTTAATGTATCTGGTTTTGTGTTGAGGTATTTGATCCACTTGAACTTGAGTTTTGTCTAGAGTGATAAATATGGATCTATTTGCAGTTTTCTGCATTCAAGCATCAAGTTAGACCAGAACCATTTGTTGAATATGCTTTCTTTTTTCAATTGTATAGTTCTGGCTTTTTTTGTCAAAAATCAAGTGTTCTTATATGTGTAGGTTCGTTTCTATGCCAATTCCATGCAGTTTTTATTACCATTGCTGTGTAGAACAACAAGAAATCAGGGATGGTGATATCTCTAGAAGTTATTCTATTTTACAGGGGTGATTCAGCTATTCTTGGTTGTTGGAGGTTGGTATGATGTATTTTGATGCTAATTACTGCTTGCTGTCTCTGTGACCTGCCTTGCCTAAGAGCCTAACATGTTTGACCAATAAAAGGCCCAGATGTCCCTCAACTGAAGAATGGATAAAGAAAATGTGGTACATTTACACAATGGAATACTACTCAGCTATTAAAAAAACAAAACAAAACAAAACAAAACAAAAACAAGGAAATCACGCGATTTTCCCGCAAATGAATGGAACTAAAAAAGATGATCCAGAATGAGGTAACACAGGCCCAAGGGAGAATGCTTGAATCCCACTCGGAAGGGGAAATTCAGTAGACATAAGAAGTGAATGAGGAGAGGGAACTAGGTGGGAAAGGTGTGGACAGGGGAATGGAGGGAGGAGTGAGATATGGGTAGAGCAGGGGTGGGAGGTGAGATGGCTGGGAAAGAGACACGAAGCAAGATGGGAAGGCATCTCTGAGACAAGCTCGAGAACTAAGACTGGGTAAGCTCCTAGAAGTCTATGGTAGTGACTCTAGCCTAAACTCCTAGCTGCAGGGGACATGAAGACTGAAGAGGCCACCTCATAAGCATGCAGAACTTTTAGTAGAGGGAGGAGGACACCCAGCCATTCATAAAGCCTTTGACTCCAAATTTACTCTGCCTACAAAATGCGCAAAGGTAACGATGGAGCAGAGATTGCTGGAATGCCCAACCAATGTCTAGCCCAACCTGAGATTCACCCCATAGGTGAGAGCCAACCCCTAACACTATTAATGATACTCTGCTATGCTTGCAGACAGGAGTTTAGCATAACAGTCCTCTGAGAGGCTCCTCCCATCAGCAGATTGAAACTGATGCTTAGATACACAGCCAAATATTAAGTGCAACTCGGGGAGTCATGTGGAAGAGTTGGGGAAAGGATAGAAGACCCAAGAGAGGACAATGACTCCTCAAGAAGACCAATAAAATCAACTAACCTAGGCCCATAGGGCCTTATGGAGACTAAACACCAACCAAAGAACATGCACTTACTGGACCTAGGCCACCTACACATATGTAACTGATAGGCATCAAGGTCTTTATGTGGGTCGCCTAGCAAGTGTAGTGGGCTTGTCTCTGATAGGGACTCTGTTGCCTGCTTTTGGATCACTTTCCCCCTAACTGGGCAGCCTTGTGTGGCTCAGTGGAAGAGGATGCTCTTAGTCCTGATGCGACTTAATGTACTAGGGTGGGTTTGCAGGAAGGAATGGGCTCCCCTTTTCTGGGAAGGGGAGGAGGGGAAAAGGGAGGAGAAGTTGGACCAGGTGGAGAGGAGGGGATGGCTTCAATTAGGATATAAAATGAATTTTAAAAAATGTCTTTACTATTATAATAAATTGAGCAATTAAATCACATTTCAGTTACAACCGTACTTTCGGAGTTGTGTAAACACCGACCACTTCTGCACAAAGAGTCACTTCAGACAGCAGCAAAACACAGCAATGATCCTTCCTATCCTGTTCCCTTTTAATATCCTGAATAATTTCAATGTCGGCAACTGAGGATGATATGCCAAGCTTTATGTAGAAATACTCAAATAAAAAAATGACTGCTAAACTTTTAAGGAGTGAGACTTGGGCAGAAATAGCAAATGATTAAAAACTAATGTGACACTACTTAAAACTGCAGAAGAGGTATGCAGATGTCAAGATTTCTACCCAGTGTTCCTGGAGTCGACTGGTTTCAGCACAATGCATAACAGGCTTGAGATTCTCCTGGTAAATGTTTTACAGTTGATGATGTTTTAGATAACTATTTCATAAATTATCTATGCCCTTTCCTCATTATCAATTATTTTTTAATTAGCAATTTAAATAGCTTTATAATCTTGCTCTGAAATTTTAACATAATACTCAACAAAGTCTGAAATCAGCTCCATATTTCTAAAGTACAGGTTTAATGAAGCCAGTGGTATCTGCGTTCCCTGTCAACTAGCTTAAAGTATTACTTCAGCCATCCTCCTGGTGTTTCTAAGGGCTCTCCACTTATAATGCTGGCTTCCACATTAGAATGTGCATGTGTATTGTATTTCACTTAATGTGCTTGTTGATATTATTGCTGAAACCTGGGGATTTTGGTTTTGGTTAAACACATTTTCACATTTTGATAACTTAAGGAGAAATAAATTTCATAATATGTTATTCCTTAATGTTTATCTGTAGTTTGTTGTGGTTTATATTAAAAGGACCTTTAAATTATAAAAGTAATATTGTCTTTCTACATCTCATATCTGTTCCCATAATATAAATTGCTAAATAAGTTGTGAAATTACCCAGTGAAGAATTATACATGTAATACTGTTTAATTGACTAAAGTAAAATTCTTTATACCTTATGATAGAATATGTAATTCCATTAGTAAATATCATTCGAATGAAATTCATGGTGTTGATTCTGCCGGGGACATTGCCTATTAAGGCAATAGAGCTAATAAAGGAACAAGAGTTTTATTGATTACGCTTAATGACTCTTTTAAATTAATGGGTCACCTGCTGGTTCAGAAGGCAGTGCAGATCTATAAGTGGGTAAAAATGAGTGGTTTGAAATTGATTTATAGGTCTTGAAATCAATGATGAACACAATAATGGTAACAGAGCTTTCAACTAAATGCTTTAACAAATATAATCATACATTAACATTATGAATATTTCTGGGAACACTAAGTTACTATGTGGTCTACTATATGATACCTGGGTTCATTAGGAGCAGTTTAAACAATGCAAATCTTACATTTAGACTCTTTTATTGCTGTTTCATTTCGTATTATCTAATAGTATGAGGATAGAGCCATTCAAATATAAGATATCACAACCGAAAAGTATACAAAGAGATGATCTCGCTACAGGCATTTAGCTACTAAGAACTCCAACATGAATTGTATAATTATTGCTAATAGTCTTGCCTTATTTGTTGACTGTTATGCAACGCAAGTCACTCTTCAGAATGGGTGGCGGTATTACAGACATCCAAGTTGTAGAGAAATAGATTTCAGTAACTATAAGTATCAGATGCTTTCAGATGTACCGAAGTCCTATAAAAGTTCTATATAGATGTCTGTCAACTAGTGTGGTTATAATATTGCCAAGTAAGTAATATATAACTTTGGGTATTTTGATCATGATGAAAAATTTCTAAAACTATATGACAATGGTGAATGCATATTTAAATATATTTGAAAATGCTGAACTGAACTCTTCAAAGGATGAGTTTTTAGTATGAGAAATATATTTCAGTAAATGTGGTTAAAACACACAGCAGTGGGTTTTCATATGCGTTTTTTCAAAAAGCTCTTAGTAATATTTACCTCTCTTCATATATTCTCTTATCTCTTCCTTCTTACACCTCTCCCCTTTACCTTTCCTGTTCCAATCATTCATTTTACTATTTTTAAAACTATATTCTAAATCTTCTTCCAGAAAAGATCCCCTAGACTCTTATTATCTATATAATGTCTTTTGTATTTAAAATAAATGTGGTTATTCTAAATTAAGCATACATATCTAAAGCATAAGACATAATGTCCACTTATAAGAGAAAATATGTAATATCAGGATCTGGGTTACTTCACTCAGGATGATTGTTTCTAGTTTTATCTGTTTACCAGCAAATTTTATTTTTCTGAAAAGCAGAATAATATTCCATTCAGTCAATGTTTGACGTTTTATTATTTATGCATCCATTGATGGACATCTTGGCTATTTCCAATATCTGGCAATTGTAAATAGAGCAGCAATGAATGGACAAATATCTCTGTTGTAAGATAAAGTACTTTAGGTGAATGGCTGAGAGTGGTATAGCTGGATTTTACTGGAGGTCAATTTTCAGTGTTTCGATGAAACACCACACTCACATTCGTGTAGGCTATACAAACTCGCATGCCCACCTGCTATGGATAAGTGTCACCCTTTCTTTCCATTCCCATTAGCAATTGTTGTCTTTTGTTTTATTGATCTTGTCCACTTTGACTGGTGTAAGGTAAAATCCCAAAGTAGTTTTAGTTTTCATTTCCCTCAAGGCAAAGGATGTCAAGCCCTTTAAAAGTGCTTCCTAGCCACTTGTGTTTCATCATTAGAGAAAAGTTAAACTTCTCAGCCCTGACCATATGTGTTTATCACAACACTCTCAAGACTCATGCAGAAGAGGAGCAAGCTATATAAGAATTTAAGTGGCTAACAATTTTACAAAAACAGTACTTTTAGAGACAAAAGCATAGATATGCATATGAATTCACAAAGAATGCAACACTATTCACAAGACCAAAACAAGTTCAGACCAGACTGAATCCTAGCACAGGGAGGAGAAGTCCTACCTTTCACCGGAAATATATCTATACATGAATGATAGATGCAAACAGAAGAAATATCAGTTTTCTTCAAATGAATGACACTGGGAATTTCAGGTGGGGAACCATACTCAAGAGTAATAGCCCAACACAAATTGAATTTCAGGTTTTTAGTGGCTTTTTACTTTTTTGTGATAGTTTTATAAGTTAAAAAAAAAAAAAACTTGATGTTTGCTTGGTAGGAAGGTGGATTTGGAATATGTAGAAGAATATTATACAAATATAGAGTATGAAATTTTTTAATGAATAAATTGTAAAAAGAATAAAAATTGAAAAATCACAAAAGTATGATATGTAATTCTAGAAATGTAGATACATTAAATGACAAGCAACACTGTAACTGTTATATAATTTCTAATATCCAGAAACTTTTCAATTTGTGAATTTATCCTCACATTAATAATTTTTGAAGCAATACTAATAAATCTATTTGCCGTTTAGGAAGTGCTAGACTGACTCATTTAAAAACAGATGATACCTATTTCTATATCGATTGTTAATTTCCTTATGGACTAATTAAAATAAAATTGAGGAGAAACTAATGGATACATTATTCCTTATTCTATAAAAATTTCCTGCAAACCAGTTATTCTTTTTGAGATCCAAGTATATAGAACCAAGTCTTTAACACCATTATTTCAGGTAATATTACATTGAAAATGCACATTCAGATAATTACTTTTTGTGTTTTAGAAAAACAATCTTTGTTGCAACCTGAAGCACTATTCAAATGCAGAAAAGACCTGTCCATTTTAATAAACACACGAAGGGTTTTCATTGAATTCACAAATACTGAAGGCAGGAATAAATCATTGATAACATTTTGTATGTCTTTTTACCTTGCCATAGTGCTAACTTCATTTAATTTTTATGATTAAAGTAAAGCTACATTTAGTGCTATTTAAACTTCCCAATAAAGAGCACAATCATGGTGTGTGTGTGTGTGTGTGTGTGTGCATGTGTGTGTGCATGTGTGTATGTATGTGTGCATGCATGTGTGTACATGCATGTGTATGTGTCTGTGCATGCATGTGTGTGCATGTCTGTGTGCAGCATTTGTGTGTGTGTGTATATGTGTGTGCATGTATGTGCGCAGCATGTGTGTGTGTGTATGTGTGTGTGTGTGTGTGCGTGTGAGCTCAAGGTGGAGACCATGTGATAGTAAGTCCCGCTGACTGACCTGACTACCTTTCAGCTGAGAGCTCCTTCCACCTGACCCCCACTCTGTATAAACTTGACATGAGCATAAAGCCAGACTGAGCAGTGTTGCCTCTGAGTTTTTCTTAGTTTGCTTTTGTTTTGTGGTTGTTTCTTAAGAAAGGAGTTCCCTATTTGTCTCCAACTGGACTGGAGCTCATGATTCCCCTCCTTGAGCCCCTTGCTACTGCAGTAGCAAGTATAAACCATCACTCCCAGTGTGGTCTTGTTTTTCTTTGTCTGTTTTAATCCATTCACTTTCACCCTTGTTTGCCATCGCACAATTGCTTACACATCCCTCACGAATAACACGAAAGTTAAAAAGCAGAGGAAATAGTAGTCTGAATAGTATGCAAAAATCAGATTAACAAAAATTTCATCACAACATGCCTATTCCATTACATATCCTTTCTATGTGATTATATCAAATTTATACTATTCAGAACTCTGTTCAATAAGCAAACACTTGGTCATTGCTTAGAATACATACTGCTTTATACATTTATTTTATTGCACCTAATGTAATTATAAAAATGGAGAAAAAGGTGGCTATTCAAAATTAAGTGCACTAGTAATAACATGATTTTCTTTACTCCGTAAATGTTACAGTGTAGATTAGAGTGGGCTTCTCTGATTTTGTTTTCATTACATGGATCATATTTACTCTTAAGCTACCTGTTTATGTCAGTCTCTGAAGGTCTTCTACTCAGACTCTTGAGAGTTAACAAAATGTTCTACATGACTTTCCCATAATCTAATTCTTGTACCTATGTTCAGAGCATTTTTCTTCAAATAAAGCATTCTGAAAGATTTTTAGAGTTTTACATGTTCAAAAGAAGCCAAAACTTCTATGTAAAGCCTGGGAACCTTGAAGCTCTGATCTGGCACTGTGCACTACCTGATGCCTAAGACATGTATGCATAAACCCTCCAATGTCTGACATATGCTCACCTATCACCTGTAGTGCAATGAGAACTAAATTCAATGTTCATGCTTTCCTTTTATTGAACCTTTTGTCATAAACTTTGCTTTTACCATCACTAGAGCTGGTTCAAACTAAACGTGAATCTGTATCCACCACACATCAGTGTAGCCTCTTACCCAGTGGCCAGTCTGCAAGGGTTGACAGTATGTCTTCCGCTTCCTCTCCTGCCTTCTCTCCGAAGTGCTCCCTTGAAGGCAGTCAAATTGAAGAGCTCATCGTATCTGACCATGGCCGACTTCTTCGGGTCTCTTGCCTATACTCTGCTCCTCTTTTCATATCTAAGTGATATGTTGAGTGTTATAGAGTAAGGTAATAAATTATGTAATTGTGAAATCACATGAAAACACATACAAATTCTAGTATCTTACTTGACCTTGCCACAAAGCCTCCCAATTATCACTATGTGAATATGTTTCTCTTCTGAGAATTGCTATCAGTAAACAATTTAAGTTGGAGTATTAAACTCAATATGCATATTGTAATTCAGAGTTTAATGCAACTTAAATAAATTATTTTTGTCTTTCAGTTTTTTTCATGATATAATAAACAGTTTCCCAGTCATTCATTTGTCACTGATCAAACCTGTGTTCTCACCACCGTAAGGGAAATGTAAAATGTTCATATTCTTACATAACCTCCATTCCCACCTCTTTGGTGTCATCAATCTTAGCAGATTGCAGCATTTCTTGCCCATTTATCTCCAGTCATATGATCCTATGAAACACATGGGCACTTCCATAGGAGTGGCAGACATTGTTAGTCACTCATACAATATTCATTTTTCTCTGCTGCCTTACAAATGGAGATAATTTTTACTCAGGAAGTGGCATTACTAATGTGCTCTGTTAAAATGTCACAATGAACGTTTTTCTGTAAGGTAAAGGGGCAATGAGACGCAGGTCTTGGCTCTAAAAAAGATGTAAATGTAACTGAATGAGATTTGGAGGAAGTTTGTGAAAGTAGTCAGGGTCAACTTTATATTCTAACATCCTGAACAGAACTAGAAGAAATAGGCAGAAAAAAAGCCACCTGTACCTACAGCTCATAGAACTGAAAATGGAACTAGTTTGGGCTACCTTGACCTCAGAAAACCACTGAATTAGCGCTGTAGGACTTTTGTCTATTGTTTTGCGAGAAAAATAATATTTGCACTTGTTACTTTTTTTTTGAGACAGGGTTTCTCTGTGTGTTGCTTATTTAACAAAGATAATGTCCATTATTGAAGGTCAAAAACTCTGGAATTGTTACATTGAAGACTTTACCACCCATCAGTAACACTGATCTAACGTAATTTGTCTGCTTTGTCCCCTCAAACATTATTGTAGAAAGCATCCACAGAGACAGCCTCTTAAGGTTTGTTACTTTGTAATGATGAGGACATAGTCCACAAGGTAGAGTTGAAAAGCTATGTGACTCTTAATTTTTAATAGATATATTTCTAATATCTTAAAAACACTTGTGGAAATGTACACAAAATCTAGTTTAAAAATGAGCTTCCAATCTCTCAGTGCATATTGTTAATATTATTAGCTGTCTTCAAAATTATTAATTTCCAATGGTAAACTCACCCATGAGGTTGAATGACATGACAATTTCAAAATTTCAGGCTTATCATTTAGCTTCCCTTTTTCAGTTATTATAGTCTTTAAATAGTTTTCTTCATTGAATTACTTTATTTCACTATATATTTTTAAGCTTTTGAGATTATAATATAATTGCATCATTTATCCCTTTTTCGTTTCTACTTCTAAACATTTCCATATACCTGCCCTTGATCTCTTTAAAATTTATGGCCTGCTTTTCTTTGATTTTAGATTTAAGTATGTATATGTCTGTGTGTGTATTCAGATATTTGTGACATATATATATATGTGTGTGTATATATGTGTGTATGTATATATATATATATATATATATATATATACAGATAGATGTATAGATAAATGATAGAGACAATCTATCTATATAATGTTATTTGTATGTATGTATATGGTTTTTTAGAACTAACCATTTGGCTTCTTTTAATTTGCTGTCATCTTATCAATTACTAAGTCTCTCTGTAATTATACTAATATATTTAATATATGTGCCTATAATATGCCTTTTGTACTGCCTGGTATCTGATTTTCTTCATGAAGAGTTCTAAAATTTAAATATATACTATTTCTTTAAGTGATATGCATTCATGCAATTTCCTATTTATCCTTTTTTCATACTTTGAATTGATTCCTAATATACAATCTAACAGTACTTCCCTGCCCTATTAGCAAGTCTTTTTCCCAACTATATCTTCAATTAATTTCTGTCTCCTCTCATTAGTTTATCAATGATAATAAATAGTATTTCACTCTGCAACCAGATTCTTTCAACATGGAGGACCTCACTGTGATATTATGTTGCCACTGTTATTATGATGACAGTTTAGTTGTGATTTTAAAGGCTTTTTATAAAGAATGATACCTTTTGTTTTGCTTTGTTAGCACAGCTGTTAAAAGTTGCCTGTTGAATGTCTCCAAAGCATGAATCTAACTTTGTAAAATTTGTCTTTTAGAATGTCCATCATCAGATGTTTGCTAGTGTTCCTTTATGGACTGTAGAGATAATCTGAATAAATGTTTTCATAAATTGGCAACTGTTTTAATATTAAAAGAATGTTTACAAAACTGTGAATAGCTACAAGGCAAGGGCATCAGCCATTTGATCTTTTTCTATTGCAAGTGTTGACACCTGCCTGTCATAGGAAAATAAATCACAGTAAAAGATATTTGTTATCTCTATCAGCTGAATCTGGGAAACTATGTCCTTTAGAAATTTTCTCAACAAATAGGAAATAGAATTTTAGCTTGATACGTAATTATGATTTCCTTGAATTTAAAGCTGCAAGACTCAGTGTCATTAACAGTTTCTTGGCCCAACTATTGTTTATTTAGTGAGAAAATTATACCTTTGCTTTGTAGCATGTTTAAAAGGATGCCATTGTAGGGTGGCACATTTAATGCCAAAGCCCTCTTTGAGTGAATTAGTTCTCTATAATTACTTGGAGTAGTCAGTAGTAGTTTTCTTTTCTCGACTGACAACTTTAATATGAGAGCACCCAAATTAATACTTAGTTGTGCTTAATCATTATAATTTCTTACATCAGTTCTTTCCATCTCTTTTGGCCTACAATTTCCCATTTCTTCTCCTCTGAATAAGTATAGGCTTTCCAGATACAGAGCAATATAATCTGTGGATCATTCATTATAGGATTTACCATATGTCGCTTTGTGGACATTTGCCATTCTATGTTCATTCAACATAAGGTTACATTCCTTGGACTAAAGCCTATAATCCTCTCTCCAATTAAATTGTTTCTTTCTGATTGCTGTAGGAGTGTTTTCATGTAGTGGTAAAATGTATGTGGGAGTAACACTAGTTTCAGACCTTTAGATCAGAGTGGGAATATTACATAGATATAAAGAGCATGAATAATGTAAATTTACAGTATTCACAATTCAAAGCCAGCCAGTCTCAAAATAATATAACTTTGAAATGAGATCAATAATTCTCATTTTGCAATAAATTGCCAATTTATTTATTTAGTTGTTAATGTAATGAAGACAACATACATGATGGCGGCCAAAGAGAAACACCATTAAATCCAGAAAATATATAAGATATGAAGCCACGGAATCACCATAAGTAGACTCCCTATCATCCTAATTGGATGAAAATTAGGCCATGTTTTATGTAAGGTAGTAAGCTAATAATAAAATATGTAATGTGCTTTTGAATACTACTTTATTTTATTCTTTTTTCTTTTTTAAAAAATAAATCTTTTCTCATAAAATGTATCCTGATTATAGTTTTCATTCCCTCTACTCTTACCAGTTCTTTCTCATCTCCCCTCTCTTCTGGCTTCATTCCATTTCTGTTACTCACTAGAAAAGAACAGGCTACTAAGAGGTAACAACCTAATGTGACATAAGATGAAGCAAAAAACTATCATATTGAAGTTGGACAGGGTCTCCCAACAGGCAGAAAAGAGTCCTAAGAGAAGGCACAAGAGTCAGAGACTCATCCGCCCTCATAGTCAGTACTCCTAGAAAAATACTAAGCTAATAGCTGTAATACATATACAGAAGATCTGGTGCAGATCCATGTCGGCCCTATGCTTGCTGCGTAAGTCTCTGTGAGCTCATATACACCTTGCTTCGTTGATTCAGTGAGCTTTGTTCTCCTGATTGCTTTCACCGACTCTGGTTCTTCCCATTTTTCGACCTCTATTTCCTCTATTTACCTGAGGCTCTGAGGTAGGGATTTGATGGAGACCACCATTTTAGACTCTCTTTCTACATACAATCTAGCTGTGGTTCTATGCATTTGTTTTCATATATTGTTGGATTAAGCCTCTGTGATAATGATTGATTGAGCCCTGATCTATGGGTATACCAGATTGTCACTGGAAATCATTTTGTCAAATTTATTTATTTACTTACCCATAGTGTTTGGTATAACTGAGTTGCTTGGCTACTTATTTGTGTTCTTTTACCTAACACCCTTTTCCAGCCAGATCTCTTCCAACCCCCAACATTAGGTAGGTGAGAAAGAAATTTAGAGAGGAAAGGAGGCATAGATCTTTTTAGACTACTTCCTGCTGATTAGAGGCATTGAATTCCTTGGGGGCATGTCAAATATTCATTGTCAGGATATCTCCAACCAAAAATCTAGCAACCCAGCAACCCAGCAATCCAGCAATCCAGCAATCCTGCAATCCAACAATCTAGCAAACAGCAAGAGCAAAGGTAATTGCAGGAACCACTCCCAGCAGCAGCAGCAGCAGCAGCAGCAGCAGCCGCCGCCGCAGAAAGAGAATGAGCAGGGGGAGCAGCAACTGCCATAGGCCCTCTCAGGGCTCTTGCATTTATACCCACTCAAGAGTACCTAGAATTTCATCTCACCTCCCTGCACCTGATCTCTGTACTCCTGTCCCTAATCTCCCCCAATACACAAGTAAAATCTATTCTCTTTCCCCCTCCCTGTGTATCCTAGACCTATTCGCTTTACCTAACTTCTTTGCATCTACAGATTGTTGTTTATTTAATGTCTAATATCTAGTTATGAGTGAATATATGTCAAATTTGTCTTGCTTGGAGTGGGTTAACTTCAATCAGAATGAGTTGTTCTAGTCCCATCTATTTTTCCATAATTTTTGTGTTTTCATTTTCCTAACAGCTGAATAATACTCTGTTGTATTAATAACGCACATTTTCTTTATCCATTCTTCTATTAAGGAACATCTAGATTGTTTCCATTTTCTTTCAATCACCAACGAATCCACAATGAACACTGTGTGTGTCGGGGGGCGGGGGGAATGGAGCATCATTTATTTATAAGCCCAATAGTGATATATCTGGGACTTGAGGGAGATTCCCAACTTTCTGAAAACTGCCATATTGGTTTCCATAGTTACTGTAAGAGATGGAATCCCCACCAGTAATAGAGGAATGTTCCTCTTGCTCCAAATCCTCACCAGCATGTGCTGTCACTTGTGTTATTATTTCTAGACATTCTAACAGGTATGAGATAGAATCACAAAGTAGTTTTGATTTGCATTTCCCTGATGGCTAAGGATGTTGAACATGCCTTTAAGTGTTCCTCAGCCATTTGAGATTCCTCTATTGAGAATTTCATGCTTAGATCTGTACCCCATCTTTCTTTCTTTCTTCTCTTTTCTTTCTATCTTTTGTTTTTGTTTTTTGAGACAAGTTTCTCTGTTTAGCCTTGGCTGTCCTGGATTGCTGCGTAGACCAGGCTGTCCTCTAACTCACAGAGATCCACCTGCCTTTACCTCCCTAAGTGTTCTGCTGGGATTAAAGGCATACTCTACCATGTCCAGCATATACCCCATTTTAACTTGGATTACCTTTTCTTTAAATATAATTTTTTTATATATATTTGGGATAGTAGTCATCTGTTGGATATATGGATAGTGAAAAAGTATTTTGATTCTGGAGGCTTTGCTTTGTTTGATTGGTGGTGTCTTTTGCCTTGAAGAAACTTTTCAGTTTTATGAGGTCCCATTTATTAATTGTTGATCTTAGAGCCTATGATATTAATGTTCATTTCAGAAACTCATCTCTTATGTCAATATGCTCAAGGCTATTTCCCACTTTCTCTTCTGTAAGGTTTAGTATGTCTGTTTTTATGATGATGTCTTTGGTCAGCATGGACTTGGAATTTGTGCTGGGTGATAAAAAGTGGTTCTATTTGCATTTTTCTACTTGCAGATATCTAGTTTAACAAGGGCTTTCTGTTGAGGATGCTGTATTTTATCTAGTATTAACCGCTGCTTCATATAATATCAGAGGTCAATGCCATGTGATTTTTATTACTACAGCTCTGTAACAAAACTTGAAATAGAAAATGGGAGACACCCATCATCATTTATTATTATTATTATTATTATTATTATTATTATTATTATTATTATTATTATTATTATTATACAAATCAGGATTGTTTTAGTTATCCTGGGTTTTTTTTGTTTGTTTGTTTGTTTCTCCAAGTGAAATTGAGTATTTCCTTTTGAGGTCTATAAATAAATAATCATATTGGAATGTTGATAGGAATTGCATTGTATCTGTAGATTGCTTTTGGTAGGTTGACCATTTTTACTACGTAATCCTACTGGTCTATGAGCATGAGAGATCTTTCTGTCTTCTGAGATCTTCAATTTCTTTCTTCAAAATCTTGAAGTTTTTAATTATACAAGCCTTCACTTGCTTGGTTAGAGTTACACCAAGATATTTTGCATTATTTAAGGCTATTATGAAATATCTTGTTTCCCTGGTTTCTTTCTCAGTCCATTTGTCATTTGTATATAGTAAGGCTACTTATTTCTGTACCTTATCCTGTATATAGCTACTTTGCTGAAGGCGTTTATCAGCTCTAGGAACTCCCTGGTTGAACTTTTAGGGTCATGCTCTCATATCCTCTGCAGATAATAATACTTTGAATTCATCCTTCCAATATGTATCCTCCCAATCTCCTTCAGTGGTCTATGGATAACCTTGCCTTGTTACTGAATTCCGTAAAATTATCTTTAGTTTATCTTGATTTAATTTGATGTTTTATATAGGATTACTGTAAATTGTCTTTATTATGTTGAGGTAAGTCCCTTATATCCCTAAGCTTTTTAGTGCTTTTATCATGAAAGGGTGTTGGAATTTTTCAAAAGTTTTTTTTTTTTCATCAAATGAAATGATTGTGTGGTTTTTATCTTCCAGTCTGTTTATATTGTGGATTATGTTTACTAATTTTTATGTATTGAACCATCCCTACAACTGTAGGAGGAAGCCTACTTGATCAGGTGAATGATCTTTTTAATATTCTTCGAATTAGTTAACAAGTATTTTACTGAGTATTTTCCATCTATGCTCATAAGGGAAAGTAGTTTAATATTCATTTTTCTCTTGATTCTTTAGGTGGTTTGGGTATCAGGCTAACTGTGGCCTCATAAAGTTAATTTGGTAATGTTAGTTCTGCTTCTAATTTTCAAAGTATTTGAGGAGTATTGGCATTGAATCTTCTTTGAAAGATAGGTAGACTTCTACACAAAAATCCATTTGGTCTTGAGTGGTTTTGTTGGGGACTTTCAATGATTACTTCTATTACAGTCAGAGTTGTATGTCTGTTAAACTTTTTTATCCTATCCTTACTTGGTTTTGGTAAGTGATACCTGTCAAGGAAATTATCCACTGCTTATATTTTTTCAATTTGTTCGAGTACAGGTTTTTAAAGTATGTCCTTAGGATTTTTTGGATTTCCTTGATGTCTATTGTTATGTCTCCTTTTTATTTCTGATTTTGTTAATTTGGATATTCTCTCTTTGACTTTTACTTAATTTGGACAAGGATTTAAATCTCTTGTTGAAGTTCCTACCAAACCAAATCTTTGTTTCATTCATTCTTTGTATTATTCTTTTTGTTTCCAGTTTATTGATTTGATCCTTCAGTTTGATTATTTCTTGTCACCAAGTCTTCTTGTTCTTTCTGTTCTAGAGGTTTCAGGTGTGCTGATAAGCTATTAATATGAGACCTTTTCAGTTTTTTTTACATAGACCTTTAGTTCAATGAACTTTCCTTTTAGTATTGTGTATTCATTGTGTATTTCATTGTGTACGCTGTGTTTTCAATTTCAATGAATTCTGAACTCATTTTCAATGAATTCTTAACTTCTTTGTTTTTGTCTTTACCCATTTTCCATTAAGTAGCTTTAAAGTTTCCATGAGTATGTAATCTTTCTGTTGTTGATATGCAGCTTTAATCTCTAGTGGTCTGATAGGATTCTGGGAGTTATTTCAAATTCTTGGTATCTGTTGAGACTTGATTTGTGTCCTAGTATGTGGTCATTTTTGGAGAAAGTTCCATGAGCTGCAGAGTAGAAGGTGTATTCTTTTGCATTTGGGTAAAAAGCTCTATAAATATCTGTTAGTTCCATTTGAATGTAGCAGAAGGATGAAGCCTGTTTTTGCATTCATTCTGTTACTATGTATCTTTTTATTGGGCGATTGAGACCATTAATATGAGTGAGATCATTAATGCAGAATGATTTCTTGAAGCCTAATCTGTTGTTGTTGTTGACAATGGTGTGTTCTTGTATGTGTATTCGTGTGTTTGTCTTGTGTGTTTCTTTTCTTTTTATTTTTTTCTTGTGTGAGAATTTATTTTCCGGGTTTTCATGGATATAGTTTACCTCCTTAGGTTGGAGATTACGTTCTAGAACTTCTGTGGGGCTGTATTAATAAATAGAAAATGCTTAAATTTAACTTTATCATGGAAGTTCTTATTTCTCCATTTATGATGATTGAAAGTTTTTCTGGGTATAGTAGTCTGGGCTGGCTGGCATCTGTAGTGTCTTTGAGTCAGAAGCACATGTGTCCAGGACTTTCTTCTTTTAGAGTCTCCGTTGAGTATTCAGGTGTAATTCTAATATATCTGCATTTGTGTATTACTTGGTCTTTTTCCTTTACAGCTTTTAACATTATTCTTCTCTGTACATTTACTGTGTTTATTATTGTGTGGCAAGTGGACTTTATTTTCTGGTACAATACATTTCATGTTCTGAATGATACTTGTACATTTAATGGCATCTTCTTCTTTAATGCTTTTTTCTATGAATTTGTTGAAAACAATTTCTGGGCATTTGAGATGGGATTCTTCCCCTTTTCTTCTTCTTCTATTCCTATTGTTCTTACGTTTGGTCTTTTCATAGAGTCCCAGATTTTCTGGACGTTTTGTGTCAGGAGTTTTTTAGATTTAATATCTCTTGACTTATGTGTCAAATGTTTTCTATCATATCTTCAATGTCTGAGATTCTTTATTTCATCTCTTGTAGTCTGTTGGTAAAGCTTGCTTCTATAGCTCTTGTTCAAATTTCAATTCTTTTACTTCCAGAATTCCCTTAGTTTGGTTTTCTTTATTCTTTGTATTACAGTCTAGAACTGTGTTATTTATTTCATTGCATTGCTTGTTTGTGTTTTCCTGAATTTAAGGAATTTATTCATTTCCTTTCAAGGACATCTATAATATTCGTAAAAGGTATGAGGTCCTGCCTTGTCAGGAAAGTTGGGTTGTCATGGAGATATACTGTACAAGCTGTTATTGTGTCAACTCTGGCATCTCTGCATCTGGGTTTGAGGTGATTAAAGGTTTGGGTGGTAGTTTCTGGATTTGTCTTCATTGGGTGGGTGTCTTGTTCCTTGGTTTCTTTTTCATCTTTACATTCTCAGAGAGAGTGATGACTGTGTGTTGCCTGTACCCTCTCCTCTACACCCTGGCCTGCTCAGTTGGTGCTTTCACAGCAAATGCCTGCTAAGATTGGGGGCTTGGATACTGGGATAAGTTTGTGGAAGGACTATTGGAGAAAATACCTTTGTAATTCATTGGGGATCAGATTAGAGAGAAAAAGGAGACTATAACATGTTTCCATTTACAGAGGTTGAGATGATACTGGGGTTATTGAATCTCATGTGCAGTGGGAGAGTTGTGGGTCTGAGCTATACCTACTTGCTGTTTTGAAATGAGAGGCCATTGGATTAACAGGAGGTATCCACAGAAGTTGGAGATTGGGACAAACCAACAAGTGAGTGGAGAAAGGTTAGTAGGAGATGGTCGGTGGTATCCACAGAAAATGTGGGCAGGGGAAGGGAATGCTGTAGCTGGTCTTCTCTTGCAGTTAAGGTATGTGACTGGGGGACTGGGTGTGGGGAGGAGAGAAAAGGACCTGTGGAAAAATATATATTAATACTTAAGCTATAAATAAAGCAATTATAGTTCTTAGAACCAGTCTAGAATTTTCTTTGTGAGATGTTAGGTTAATTAAATGGTGAATTTCTTAACTAAACTAATGGATATTTTCTTTTAAATATCAAAACACACATATTGCCAACTTGCTTATACAAATGTAAGATAATACTTTTGGGGAAATCGTTTGGTAGCACATAACTTTCAAGTGACATGGACAAATTAAGGCATTTGAACCTGTCACTCCACAATTGAGAACTGATTGTAAGGAAACAATTAATATTTGTGTAACTTTAATATGAATAATGTTTATTAGTATATTATGACAATGCCATTTCAATCATTCTAAATAGCTAAACATAAGAAAATCACTAACTCTGCTAGACAGCCAAGTGATTTTACAAATAACCTCCATTTAGAAGGGCTCTGATATTTATGATTTTCTCAGATGAAACTCAGAAGAAGAGACAAGTTCCCATAGTGACTCCATTCAGCACCTTTTATTTTTATGATTTGCTTTCTATTGGCCTCCAGAAATGCATCTAATAGGGAAAGGTACGTTTCATAATTGTACATATTTTCACAGAACAGAGTTATCTTTAATTATTTGTGTGAATATTAGATGGGATTCTGTGCATGAATATGCATTACCTATGATAACCTCATATATAATCTGTACTTTGGCAGAGCGTCACACATTGGAAAGTTAATGATCCTCCTTTCTTCTCTAGTAGAGACAGAAAAGAAAAGTTACTCAAATCTGAAATTGAGGGAACTCAGAGGAAAACAGATGAATGAAACCCTGGCATCAAAGTAGAAACTGAAGCTAGGACATGACAGTTAACTTTGGAAGCGCAATGCAACTTACCATGGAAAGCAACTGGAGAACACATCTCTTCCTCAACTTCAAAGTTGCCAATCCTGCTACACAGCACTGACATATTTATTTATTTTTTTTATTGCTGCTGTAAAATATTACCAAAGTTTCAAGCTATTGAGTAAATAAGATGTATATTGAAGATGAGGAAATGAATCCTTCCTCTATAGACAAGGAAAATAGATTTCGTGACTACTTCTGCTTTCGGGCTGTTTAAGCAATTGAGCACACCAAGGTGACAGAAATGACAGAATAAATCCAGCAGACTTCCTATTACTGATCAAGTCATGCTACCTCTGCTCCAGAAGTCAAAAGTATGGATCCTAACTGGCAAAATGCTTTGGAAGCACAGTAAAATATATATTGGAAAAACTTATTTATTATTTAAAGTAAAATTGTTGATATTTTCAAATTATGAATCCAGTACTTCCTAGGCTTCATGTTTTCTCATATTAGTAATCTTCCACTTAAAATTTTATTTTAAATCGGAATTAATCATTTATATTCAATAATACTCATTAACTTTGTGTTAGTTCTTTTATGAGTTGTTAAGCTAATTGTATTTTGTATTTAAAACTACCTTTTTTCCCACACAATATATTCTGATCAGAATTTCCCCTTCTACAACTTCTCTCAGATCCACCACCTCCCATCCCATCAAAATCCATACTTTTTCTTTCTTTCTCTCCTCAGAATGCAAAAAGGCACATATTGTAATGATGATGATAATAAATTGCTATAAGAATAATAAACTAAGATAAAACACAAAATATATTAAGACAAAACAAACATGCACAGAAGAAAAGCAGTCAAAGAAAAAGCACAGAAACAATTACATTCAGAAACACAGAAATCCCATAAGAACATAAAACTGAAAGATCACAGTACATACATGAAAAACCGGTTTTTAAAAATATGACAAAACATTATGAGATCAAGAACCTAAAAATGCAAGAGTTCATTGTGTATTGATCATCTACTACTAGACATGAGGCCCTTATAAGGGGTTTGTAAAACCAGTAAGATTCCTTAGGTGAAAAGACATTTCACATTTGAGAATGGCTATCTATTGCTTTCTGCTTACAAAGGGGTAGCATTCATTTTCTATGTCAGTGCTGAGTTTTCATCAGTTCCAAACTTGTGTAGGCCCTGTGCATGCTCCCATATCTCTGTGAGTCTATGAACTATGACTGTGCTCTGTTTAGAAGGCCTTGTTTCTTGGTTTCCTGTATCACTTCAGGTTCTTACAATCTTTTTGTCTCCTCATCCACAGGGTTCCTTGAGCCCAGAGGGGTAGAAATTCATGGGGGCATCCCATGGAGGACCGACTATCACTAAGTCTCTCACCTCTGTACGTTGTCCAGCTTTGAGTCTCCCCATTTTCTTCAGGAGGAAGATTTTTTGACAATGGCTGAGCAAGCCACTGATAGAAGAGTATAGCAGAATATCATTTGGAGTCATTTGAGGCTAAATCCAACCACATATTGGTTGGCTACTTCTCTAAGCTTTGTGACACTGTTTCACTAGTCCTTTTTGCAGCTCATCATTGTGGATCAGAGGTTTTGTACCTGGGATGGTGTTTTCATGTCTTCTTTGGTAGTGTACAGAGAACATTCAAGTACCACAAACAGCAGTTGGTGGGCATGAAGGCTCTACCTGCATACCAGTTCATTGTCTTCTTGTTTAATGAGTTGTATAGGTGGTGTCCTCAGTGGTGGTGCTATTCCATCAGATTGTGGAGAACAACAGATATCCTTGCCAATAGTCTAAATTGTATAAGGGTTCCCATATGGTCCTGCTGGACAACAACTCCATGAGATGTAACCCATTTCACAAAACCAGAGGTTTCATTTGGTGGCAAGAGATGTTCAGCTGGGGCTCTCTTTCTCCCATTACTGAAAAGTTTTCCTATAGGTCACCTTCATGTATGTATTGTTTTTAGGAAGCTTCTACTCTATTGGGTCTTCATACAATTCCTCAGATAGTCTTAGCTGACCTCTCCCGATTCCTTCCCTCATCACTGTTTACTGAACCTTTCCCTTTGGTCCTCCTGATCCAATGCCTCCTCTTCCTGCCCATTTTACTATCCATTCCATTTCCCTTTTCTAGAGAGGTCCAACCTTCCTCACTGAGTCCTTTACTTTATACCCAGCCCTGTTTCAATATTTATTATAGCTTAATTAACGAAAACTAAAAATATAATATCCACACATAAGCAAATACAAACCACATTTGTCTGTTGGGATGAGGATCCCCTCATTTGAGGTGTTGTTTTTCTAGATCCACCCATTTACTTGAGAATTCCGTGAGTGTGTTTTTGTAAATGGTTAAGTAACATTCCATTGTGTCATTGCACCACATTTTCTCAACCCATTATTTCATTTATAGGCATCTAGTCTGTTCCTAATTTCTGGCTATTATGAATGGATCAAAAATGATTATTGTAATTCAATATACTATTATCTTGTCTTGTGTGTCTTCGGTGGGTGTTCCATGTATTTGTTTTTCTGTCTCCTTCTCTAATTCCCAAGTGAGGACAGAGATTGTGGATTTCCTTGTAGGGAGTGCTTCTGAGTCCCTGCCAGGTGTGGCCACAGGTGTGAGTAGACCTTCATTTTAGATGTTGGGAGATTATCTGAAGGAATGGGGATTGGTTACAAGAGCAAAGGCTGAGACTGTCCACGGAAGGAAGGGAAGCTGTGTCTACTGTGTGGACATTCAAAGTCCCTGGGGCCTGTAGAAAAGGTATTGAGAGAAGGACCCCTAGATTTTTTTAAAGCTGGAAATAGACTGCTGAAGATGTGTGAACAGAGGGGTGGAGTGTGGGACACACTGCAACACACTACAGCTTTCACAATAAGATGTTTTTGGTGGTTTGTTTTGTTTATTTGTCCCTGCACCCTCCCGCATGCCTGTGTGTGGTGTGTGTGTGTGTGTGTGTGTGTGTGTGTGTGTGTGTGTGTGTGTGTGTGTGAATGTATTATTTTGAGGGAGAGGTTGCAAGAGAAGAGGTCAGATACAAAGGCACAGGGAAATGAGTGGGACCAGGGTGCATGAAATGAAACTAAGAATCATTACAATGTTTAAAAACCAAAACAAAACACAAAAACAAACCCCCATGACCCACCAAAAAAACTGGAATTGAAGGGTGGGAAGGAGAGGTGAACATCTTATCTGATTCAAGTCAAAATTATAGATGAGACAAAGAGAATAGGTGAGGGAAGACTACAGCAGAAGAAGACTTGGGAATGGGGGCGGAGAGTAGGGAAAGGCCACAGCAGGTGTCTGCTACAAAGCTGGTGATCTGAAACTGTGGAGCACAGGAGAATCAACATGGTCTACATGATTCCCTGGTGGCTAGCGCATCTCTAGGTAGGGTCCAAATTAAACTTTTAGTTACTATAAATTTGTCTTCGGAATTTACTTTTTTTAAAAATTATTTTATTTTATTTTATTAATTTATTCATATTACATCTCGATTGTTAGCCCTTCCCTGTTTCCTCCCATTCCTCCCCTTCTCCCCTCCCCTATGTCTGTGACTGAGAGAGACCTCCTCCCCCTATATATGCTCTCAGAATATCAAGTCTCTTCTTGGTAACTAGCTATCCTTCCTCTGAGTGCCACCAGGTCTCCCCATCCGGGGGACATGGTCAGAAAAGGGGCACCAGAGTTCGTGTGAGAGTCAGATCTCACTCTCCACTCATCAGTGGAGAGTATCATGTTCGTCGGCTAGGTCTTGGTAGGGGTTCGAAGCTTACTGCCTATATTCTCCTTGGCTGGTGCCTTAGTTTGAGGAGGACCCCAGGATCCAGATCTGCCTGTCATAAAGTTCTTCTTGTAGGTTTCCAGGACCCTGTGGGTCCTACTATTTCCTCTTTCTTCCATGCTACTCTTGCCTAAAGTCTCAATCAGATATCCTCTCCTCTGACCCACTTTCTTGGTAAGTAAAGATTTTCATGGTACGTATCCCTAGGACTAGTGTTTTGATATGTTTTGTAACGCATTTTAGGACACTGTCATTTGTAGTCACATAAATATTTATATATGTTGTACATGAATGGTTTCCTATTGCTGAATGAAATGAATGTATTTAACATGTGAATATTACATGACAATTTAGTTAGAGTGAAAATTTTCATTTTTTTAACAGAAGTATACTCAAGCTCTGTTATTTAAACTTGTGGAAAAATTGGGCTGAAGCTACTAATATTAATATATTTTAGTTTATTACTTAAGCTAAAATATAATATTTAATCTAAACACAACTCATTCAAATATAATTTTAAATTTAATTTAGATAATAAATATAATATATTTTCAATTATTTCATTGAAACTGGGCCTTATTTCAGTATTCATCTAAAGGATGAGCACTTTTCTCTTAACATTTGGATACAAATCCTAACTTTAGATCATTGACTTATTCTTTCAAAGATGGTAATAGCTCATTTAGTAAATGTGTTATAAAATAATTATTTTATTTATTTATTTACACATTTATTTGTTTTATCCTCTTTCAGTAAAAGATATACTTCGGAACTGTTATCACTTGTTTAGATAATCATCTCTCACCAAGCCATGTTGAAGTCTTATTCTTTTAGTAATCTCTTGTCAATGATAGCTAAGTGGACCAATACAGTGTTCATGACAAAGCATTCACAGAACACATTCACTGCATTAGAAAGAACACTCAAGTCTCTCTAAGAAAGGAAAAAGAGACTTGACTTCCTTCAAGCAACTTGGAAGCTTCCACACTAACTGCTGCATTATAAACTCTTTATCCTTACTAACATGTACATGTTTACTTTGCCATTTGTTATTTGTCTTCCCACTAGGTGGCAGGGCTTTGCCAGTTTTATTACTGATTACAGCCTTTGGCAGTTAGTAGGTGCTCAAAAAAACAGAACAAATGGAATGATTCAACAATGGGTTTAAAAAACCTAACTTTTGATAATGTATTGCATAAGATGCATGAACTAAGCTCACATCCCTGCTGAAATGGAGCAAACTCTGACAGAAAATCTCGTTCATTGACTTGTGAGTTTGTGCTTTCAATATGCATATTTGCCAAGTTCTGCAAAGATTAGGACATCAGACAAGTGCCAGGATATCAAGTGAGGTGGCAAAACCAGATTCTTTATGTGAACACATTCTGGCTACAGTTTCTGGATGTACAATCAACTAGGTCTTGGCTGTGCTGCAAAGTGAGCAGCAGGTGTCTGAAAGCATCAATTGTCCAATCAGGCATCGGTGAGGTTGGCATGTGGTTGGCTGACTTCTCAGAAGTTACAGTGAAGACGTTGCTAAAAGAAGAGTCTGTTGATAGACTTTTTTTTCTGTTTTCAGTATATTCCTAAGAAAACATTCAGTACCATCTTAACATTAGCTGATTTTTAAACTGTAAACTACTGTTTCCATTAAAATTTCCCAGAAAGGCAGTAAAAATCATTGGTAAAGTTCATATGCACAACAGACAATACATAATAGACTATATGTTCTATGAATTCCTATGCCCATTAAACTATACATTGTAGATTATATATAGTATGTATTCATATGCACAATAGACTTGGTAGATAATACATAGTATGCATAAGAGGACCTACAACATTTTATTTACTCAAATATTATGAAAGATTCAACAAATGGGCTTCCCAGTTTTTTTAAATTTTTAAATTTTATTTTATTAATTTATTCTTATTACATCTCAATGCTTATCCCATCCCTTGTATCCTCCCATTCCTCCCTCCCTCCCATTTTCACCTTACTCCCCTCCCCTACGACTGTGACTGAGGGGAACTTCCTCCCCTTTATATGTTCTTAGGGTCTCAAGTATTTTCTTGGTAGCCTGCTATCCTTCCTCTGAGTGCCACCAGGTCTCTCCATCCAGGGGACGTGGTCAAATATGAGGCATCAGAGTACATGTTAAAGTCATACCCCACTCTCCACTCAACTGTGGAGAATGTCCTGTCCATTGGCTAGATCTGGGTAGGGGTTTGAAGTTTACTGCTGTATTGTCCTTGGCTGGAGCCATAGTTTTAGCAGGACTCCTGGGCCTAATTCTGCCTATCATCATGTTCTTCTTGTAGGTTTCTAGGACCCTCTGGATCCTTCTACTTTGCCATTCACCCATGCTTCTCTCATCTAGAGTCCCAATAAGATGTCCTCCCCTCTGTCCCAGTTTCCTGGTAATGAAGATTTTCATGGGACATGCCCCTTGGGCTAGTATGCAGATATAAGTGAGTATATACCATTTGAGTCTTTCTGCTTCTGGGTTAACTCACTCATTATGATCATTTCTAGTTCAATCCATTTGTCCACAAATTTTGGGAATGCCTTGTTTTTAATAGCTGAGTAGAATTCCATAGTGTAAATGTACCACAGTTTCTTTATCCATTCTTCTACTGATGGACACTTAGGATGTTTCCATGTTCTGGCTATTATGAATAAGGCTGCTATGAACATGGTTGAGCAAATTTTCTTGTTGTGTGCTGGAGCATCTTCTGGGTATATTCCAAGGAGTGGAATAGCTGGGTCTTGAGGATGCCCTATTCCCATTTTTCTGAGATAGCAGTAGCTAGATTTCCAAAGTGGCTGTACTAGTTTGCATTCCCACCAGCAATGAAGGAAGGAGTGTTCCTCTCTCCCCACATCCTCGCCAGCACGTGGTGTCACTTGAGTTTTTGATCTTAGCCATTCTGATGGGTGTAAGATAGAATCTCAGAGTTGCTTTTATTTGCATTTCCCTGATGACTAAGGAGGTTGAGCATTTCTTTAAGTGTTTCTCGGGCTTCCCAGTTTTGAACTTCTTTTCAAACGTTCAATTTAACACAAGCATATGTAAACAACACAGCTTCTATATAGTGTTCTATATAATTATATGTAACATATATGTTTATATTATATAATTTATACTGTCAGAAGAAATTCTACATACTTCTACTCTCAATACAGCTTCTTCATTTTAAGATGGGTTCTTGTTATAAGGAGTTTGGTTTTTGTCTGTACTTAGGTTGCTGGAAAATTAGAAATGTCATTTTTTAAACGAAAATATTAAAAAAATTTAAAAACATAAGTCACTGTGTTGGAGAAATAGCTCAGTAGTTAAAAGTATTTCCTGCTCTTCCAGAGAACCTATGCTCAATTTCTAGAATCCTCTTGGAGTTCACAACCATCAACCCTAGCTTCAGGGAATCTGATACTCTCTTCTGGCCTCTTGGCTAGCAAGCATGCAAGTGGTAATTAAAATACATGTAGATCTAACACCCATACACATAAAGTAAAAAAAAAAAAAATACACATAAAAAAGACATGTCTGGATATGGTGTGTGTGTGTGTGTGTGTGTGTGTGTGTGTGTGTGTGTGTATGTGTGTGTGCATGTGTTTGTGTGTTCTTTTTAATATCAGTTTGCCACCTCAATGACCCTAAAGTAACTTAAACTCTCCTCACATTTTCAAGTACATTTTCCTCAAATACTAAGTGAAGATAGAACTTAAACTCAGTTGCACCAACTCTGACGGTGTGGAAAAAAGCCATAGGTTCAAAAAAAAAAAAAAAAAAGTTACATGGAACATTAGGAGATCGAGAAGCACCCAGGGCCTGAAGGAGAGATAAACAGAAATAAACATGTTTTTTGTTTAGGTCACAAGTGGAGGTTGAGAAAAAGTCTTGTCAGAGAGCAGGTGATGTTTAGCCCCTTAGAAGTCGAACCACCATGTGGGGGAAATTGGTTACTAAGTAGCTGAAAGTATCCTTGAACAAATGCTGAGAGGAGATATAAATGTGAGCCAAAAACAAGAGGTGGGGCCTTTGGAGTTTTGGTATAGTTTTGGCTGTTCATTGCTCCAAGGTACTCCTAGAGAGAACTGCTGGAGGGAAAGCTTCGGGGCTCCTGGTTCTGGTTACTCCAGGTTCCAGCAGAAGAAATCCTGCTGATTCTGCCAGGAGAATTCTTCCTCAGAACTGAAATCCTTATGGTTTTGTTATTGTATTCTTTAATCTCCTTTTCCTATTGTTCAGGTTATAAGTGAGGTACTCTCAGTTAATAAGTTTGTAATAAAATATATTTGCTAAGAAAATTGAGCCTACAAGGGACCAGTGTGAAGGAACTTATCAGCAAAGACAAGGTACTTCACAAAGAAGGGGTTGGATGACCTGTAGGCCATAAACTGTATATGAGATGAACAACTTGAATATTCTACAGTGGTGTTATGGAGAATCTAAGTTGTTTCTGGGAAAGCAGAAGTTATTACTAAACTTCAGATAAAGATTCAGTTTGAAATGGCATCGTCTAGGTAATCATATTTTATTTCTGTGTTGATATTTAATGATTCCCCATCAACCTACTGAGCATACGTATAAAAGTGAGTAAATGCGGCTTGACATACAAAACCCGTCTCAGTTCTACCAAGTATAAAACTAAAGTCTGGGAAGATTTTGATTATAATTAGATTAAATTATGAGATCAGTTCAGTGAGCTTTGAAATACTGCAGGTTATCAAGCAAGAATAAATCCTAATCAAGTCTTTTGTGAAGAACCACTACAACTTCCTTTGGTTGGTGGTGCACTTTGTTATCCCGTCATCCAGATCAGGTGTACCCTAACTGGTTTATCCTCATTATCACCTAAGACACACATAGTATTGCTGTTTTTCCCACTGCACAGCTGAGAATCTAAAGCTCAACGGTTAAGTGATTTGCCTCGGATTATAAAAAAGAAAGAACGAAAAGGCTACTCACCTCTAATGGGTCTTCTGTCTGGTCATTTTCATCATTTTACTTAATGTTCTATAATACCTTTAATATTTTGAATTATTGTAGAAAACAATGAAGTTCACTCTTACATTTCATACATACATTCCATTGCGTCTTGCTAATATTCAGCTGCTGTTATTCTCCTCTGTCTGTCTCTCTCTTCTTGTTGCTAAGCTTACTTACACTTCCATCTAATTTAATTAATTTAGATCTCTTTGGTTTCTCCTTCTCCTTCTCCTTCTCCTCCTCCTCCTCCTCCTCCTCTCCTTCTCCTCCTCCTCCTCCTCCTCCTCCTCCTCCTTCTTCTTCTTCTTCTTCTTCTGTGAGTTGATTTTCTAAATGACCAATATAAATGAACAATATGACATATCTTTTCAAAGAAGTAATCCTGTTGTCTTTTTACTACTGTTTTTTAGTCTCTATTTCACTATTTTTGGAACTGACAATTAAAATGTCTTTCTGACTATTGACTTTTGGTTTGGTGGTTCTTGTTTATCAAAAGGTTTTGTATGTCATCAATAAGCTATTTATCGCTATCTGTATGATTCTTTAATGCTAACTTCATGGCTATTAACCTCCCTGTTTGATCTTCCTTCACTATAATCTATATTACTGTGGTCATTGAGTTTTAGATTTTTTTTCTTTTTAATTTCCTCCCTGAGTTCTTCAATAACTCACTATTCATGAAGAAGGGAATGAGGGAGGAGCATGCAATTAGCACATGAAGAACTTAAACTGCAAAACAAGCGGGTAACTTATATTATTAATCCCACTATATGTGAATAGCTCTAAGACTGGCTGAGACATTAATGTCTAGGCATAGACAATGATTCTTGTTGCCTACAGAAACCCTATGATGTACTATTAGACGCCACTCTTCATGTGGCTTGAATGAAGATTTACAGATGTCTTTTTCCCCTGCCCATACAAAGAGCAGAAAGCCAGCTTTAATTATTCTGTGCATCACACTCACCTTATACACTTAAAATTTTAGGACTATATAATGCTTGTGAGAAATTATATGCTTTCAGAACAAAAAAACCAGATGCTGACATTGGATCAGACCTGACAGGATGCATTCTTCTCAGCATGCTGGACGCTGACATTCTGTATCCTTCATGTTCCAGCACCAAGTGTTTCAATTGCTCTTCCTCATCAGAATAATACAGCTCCCAGGACACTTTCAAAGAAAGCTTCCAATGCCAATTGGTTCAACATTTCAGACTGTCCCACACAGGACTCTAATTAACCCTGGAATTTCTCAACATTTAGAAACTGGACCACAAATGCAATTGCTAGCTTATTTAACCATTTCCCCAATTTTAGTTGGGCCCCATAAAGGTATTATTTGCCCCAAATCACCCAGGAGAAATCTTAAGAGAATGATGCCTCATTTCCTTTAAAGGGGGTCAGGTAGGTTTCTGGTTGCTTTCTTGGGCTATAGAGGGTTATTATCAGTGAGAGTTGGTTACAAGTTTATTGGTCTTATTTAGAGAGAAAACAAGGTTAGACACAGTGATGTCTCTCTTTTCCCTTATCTTACATTCTTAGGTTTGGAGATAGGGGTTGAGAAGAAAGAAGGGGAAATATAGGAATATATAGGGAAGATAGAACAAAAATATAGATTAATGAATCTATTCCTCAATTTAATGCCTTTATTGTCACTCACAAGGTTATTTTTAAATCACTGGTATATAATTTTGTATATAGATACAAAATAAATTTAATTTGAGATACAGTGGTATAGAATTCAAATGTAAGATTATTCTTCTAATAATATATATATATATATATATATATATATATATCCACTACAATAAGAGATATTGTACCCACATATCTCAATTATAATACAAAGTTTACTTCCAATACTTCGAAAGTGCTTTTGCAGGCTGTTTAGGATGAATATTGAATACTAGTTGGTTGTTAGTTGATCAAATCATGGTCATGTCAATTACTAGTCTACTTTTGTCACAAGAATATGCATCTTAAGTGTGGCAGATAGATATAATTCTATAGAAAAATAATGCAGGATAGTTAGATAAGGTCTCCAAAAACCTCAGAGACATGCAGAATATAGGTTTTAAAGTTTTTTTTATTATTTTAAAGATTCACTGATAATGAGAGAGGTTAACTCCTGGCAACACTCAGCCTTCCTCCAAGAGGATGATGAATATCAAAGAATCTTCTTATGGAGATGGCTTCAAATATGTCAAACAAGCCACTGGGCAAATCTCCTCATTTCTACCACAGACAGAATTCTGCCTAAAAAAAAGGGCAAGCTTGGATGTAGGCAGCGTCAATTGCCAAACTCTTCCAAGACAGGATAAGCAAGTCCTCAACAGTTCCTGTCTTACAAATATGTCTGTCAGATATATTGGGCCAGAAGGCTGAAGAAGGTGCTCCAACATAATAGAGAGTTTGGGGTGACTATTCAGGTAGCCAAGTGTTTCTGTTATTTTCTCATTTGGAAAGCTACTAACTTGCACTTGATTACTGCATAATCAAGTAATCAAGTTTATTCCTTTTCAAGTCTCTGATGGAGTTGAAGACCAGGTATCTTAGTTTTACAATGAAGCTTAGTTGTTTAGAGGTTAAGATGTTTTTAGATCTAGATAGATGTTTTAAGTTGATAATGACAAGATGTGATAGAGATTGACTTACATTCAGAATTTTAGATGCACCAAGATAGGAAAGATGTTTTCTTCAAGGCTGTTAATACAAATAGCCAAAACACTAAGAATGTAACATTTATATATTTCCTGATTGTGTCAAGGTTCTTCATGCTGTAGGTAGTAAAAAATAAAAACTGTCTAATTAATAATAAAACAAAACAAACAAACAAAAGAAATGTGTTGTTCAATCACCATTTATTTGGTTAGTTTCTCTTTATGATAATGCGATATCAGATCTTATTTTTTGTAGTACTTGGCTTTTTAATCTTAATTTGAGATTATAATATAATTGCAGTAGCCCATCATTATCCTTTCTTCAAACCCTTCCCTCTAAGCCTTTCCACTCTCCTTCAAATTCATAGCCTCTTTTCTGACTAATTGTTATATATGCATATATATCCCTAAATATATAACCCTTAAGGGAAATTGAGTTTCTCTCTCTAAAAATCTGTCATGGCCAATTGTTTCTCAGCAAGGGGTACAAGTCTCATGCTCCTCTTCATGATGGACTTTTGTCTGGCATATCTCCTGCAGGTCTTATGCATTATATCACAAGCCACTGTAAATTCTTACATGCGCCCACCCTGCTGTTTCTATAAGGCATTCTGTATCTTCAGTCTTCCACTGCATCCTGCTCTTATACACTTCTCACCACCTCTCCGTCCCCCAACATACACTTCTGCAATGATCCCTGAGCCAGTCAAGGTGTAGACATATCTTTAATTGATGCAAATTATAAGCTTGTTGGATGTGAGATCTTGATTGGCAGTTATTTTAATGCAGGGTTTGAATATATCATTCCATGATTCCATGGCTTTGCGAGCTTATTATGAAACATCTGATGTTGCTCCCATACATTTGCTTTCATGAATTGTTGTTCATATATTGCAGGTCTTACATTTTCCCAATTTGGTAATTTGTGCACATTATATAGGATGTAAACTTAAGTCATTCATTTCTGATCATACCTATTTCAGGTTTCAAATAATTCTATGGCTGGCTGTCCATATTTTTCTCAAGATTTGGAAGATTTTATAGCTTTCCACACCTTCCAATATTATCGCAATTCTTTCTTCTACACCGAGTCTTCATCCCAACTTTTGACTATGTTTATTTCTTGTGTTTGTTGTAGCCATGTTTATTTTTTTATTGATGTCTAGTATTGTTTTTAACCTTGATTTCATCTTTGTTATTCTTTCCCTCTGTTTTACTTTATCAATTTATGTGTTTTGTTTTCAAATTTTCTGTTTGTGTTGTTTCAACATTTCAGTTTTCTTCATGGATTTCACATCTACGTCCTAACTTTATCTTCTGTATTGCTGGCTTGCAAGCTGCCATCCTGACTTTGATACTTTTATTTCAATCATTTGCCATCATGTTTCCTCTTGAAGTAATTGGCTATTTATTGATATAAACCTTTGAATCATGTGTCTGTCATTTTATCCATTCCTGCAAGTTTGTATTTTGTAATGGAAAATTTGTGATATCTTGGAGAAAGCATGCCACCTTGCTTTTTATGTTTCTTGTGCTTTCGTATTGTAATTGCCCATTCATTGGCTCAGGTACAATTGGCTCCAGATTAAATTCATAACTTGGTCTTCTTCCTTAGCGTCAGTCATCTAAGAAGCTCAGTCTTAAGCAGCGTGTTTGTTTTCAAGATGGTACTATGTCACAGCCTACCTAGTCAAAGTGACTAAACAAAAGATCCCCTCTCTAGGCCTGAATCATAACACTGGAGACTTCACTCTCATGCAAGCTCCAGCTTTACTTAAGGCACTCAAGGACTATGCTTCTTGCTTGGGTGGTACTGCTAGTCTCTTCTTGGTAGAGCTGCAGTGCATCTTCTGGATGAGGTTTCGGTTTCTTCTGTGTAGTTGAAGATACCCCAGGCTGGATCCTTTTGCTGCTTTCTACTTTCACTGTTTATAATGCTTTTTCCTTTCAACTACTTGTTTTGTTATGTTTTTCAGACTCTTCCACCCTTATTCTCCAGAGTAAAGATTTATTTTCCTGACTCTTCTCATTTACAAGTCACACCAAGGCTTCTTCTAATCTACATTCTTTCCACAAAAAAAAAAAAAGAAAGAAAACAAGAACAACAATAAACAAAAATGAAAACCCAGATGCTTAATACTTCTTTTTAAATATATTTTATTAATTTATTCATATACATCTGAATTATTATCCCATCCCTTGTATCCTCCCATTCATCCCTTCCTCCCATTTTCCCCTTATTCCCCTCCCCTATGACTGTGACAGAGGGGGACCTCCTCCCCCTGTATATGCTCAAGAGACTTGAGCGTAATACTTCTTTACTGTCAATTTCCTCTCTATCATTTGTTATACAGTCTGATATGTGGTGTGTGTGTGTGTGTATGTGTGTATGTGCTTGTATTTATGTGTATGTGTGTATGCATTACTTGAACATGATTTATATCCAACTCTTCTCTTAAAAGTAATATTTGTTATTTTTATACTTTAAAGCAACATGTAAGCCTGTAGGGAAATTGGTGTTGTTTTATTTCATAAATTGCATCCACTAATTCCAGTTAGTGAAGGTTAAAAAAAATAATAAGGTAATGAATATACTCTTCTATGTCTGTTTCCTTATTCTCAATGTGACCATCTTATTTCGGAGTGTTTGTCACAAAGACTGAAGAGAACAATTATTTATATTTTTCACACTATATCTCTTAAATATTCAGAGAAATAAGGTACTTGGCAACTTTAATAATAATGTCACATGTTGTTAGAAATTTTATCCAGTGTGCCTATCTCTACTAATACTTCCACACTACATAGTGTCAAGCTGTATGGTTTAGGAAGAGTATGAACAATCTCACACCAATGGCCTTAAAAATGCAAGGAAAATTTGTCCCTTAGAATTAGAAACTGTTTAATGATGTACTACCAAAACCCATTAATAATGAACATCTGCTCTAGTGAGGTAATAGAAACCAGTGGCTGTCTGGCCCTCAGTCTGAGAGCAGACAATCCCCCTGCCCCCAAAATCCAATTATCACAGTCACATTCAGACAAGGAAATAAAGCAAAAACAAACAAATAAACAAAACAAAAAACACAAGTGTGTTTTTCTTACATCCTTTTAAATAATAAAGATTTTTTTCATAGTGGACACTGGCACTCTTATCTTAGTTTGTTATTAAGATTTTCCAATCACATTAAAACTTTCACTGTTATCTACAATACAGTAGATACAAATTACCAAATTTTTGAATATGTGGATTTCTATCAAAAAGTCTTAATATCGTTCTTTCCATGGGCATTTATTGTGAAACACCTTTTAAATATCTAGATTATTAAACAGAAATAAAGTTATTATGCTCTTATATAACAAATATATGCTACTAATGTAAATACTTATGAAATACTATTTCCTGCATGGTCAGAGTTCACAATCAAGTATCCTTTATGCTCTGTGGACGTTGTTTCAAGAGTTTCTGATGCTAAGAAGGGTTCTCTATATGTGTAGACCAGCCCTGCTCATTGCTGTATTGGGCTCTAAATTCTGACTGTTTGCAATGGTGTATTTCTCAATGTCAAATTAGTTACCATATCAATTGTTTTGTTAGGTAAGTAGGTAGACTTAAAACTTGATTGCTTTCTTTTCTTAAATTGTGTTCTAATTTCTACAAAATTTTTCTTTATAAATTATTAATTGTAGAAAATATATTTTCTCTTTAGGTATAGGTTCTTCAAAAATGTATATTTTGAGACTACATACCTATCTTTAGTTAAGGTTTTATTTCCTATCTGTGAAGTTAACTAAGAATTGTGTTTAAATTTTCCTTAATCCAGATTTTACTTTTCTTTTATCTGCTTAAATTTAAACAATTATATCTATAAACATAATTGATTGTGAGGCTTCCTGCATTTCCTCCACCCTCTCTCTTCTTAGAGGTATTTATTGTGCTAATCATTCCAAAAAAACATTAACATTGGGACCATAATGAGAATGTACTTCCTTTATGACATCTCTTCAAGTTCCTGAATCTTATTACGTTATTTTAGAAACTTGTTGCATTTTATAACTTTCATTTTTAGTTCTCACAGCAGCAAGTTGTTAAAAAATACAATTCCCTGGTTGAGCCATGCTGTGAAAGCATTTGCAGCTACAGCAGTTAGTTTGTGGTGTCCAGACACCTGGTGACACAGAGCACTGTCAATTAGATGTTAGTGACCAGCACTGCAGAGATGCAATACAATGGCATTATGCTCCCTAACACTCTTTCTCACAAGTTTTGAGTTTATTTAATTTCATTTTATTCCTTCAAAGAGATTTGTGTTCACAGACAAATCAGATGGACAGATACAGGATTCTCAAATATCTAATATCTGCGCACACACACACACACACACAGACACACACACACGGTGGAGGGAGAGAGAGAGACAGAGACAGAGAGACAGAGAGAGGCAGAGGCAGAGACAGAGAGACAGAGAGACAAAGGAAGAGATGCAGAGAGAGTCATACTAGAGTATTCCATTTTTCAAATTATTTATGAACTCCCATTGAGATATCACTATCATGGTTGATATAGAGTTGTTCTTAAAATTCTATTGATTTTGATAAATGTATAATGATGTGTCTACCATGACAATACTATACATAATATTGCATTATTTAGCAATCCTAAGAGCTGTATTTAATTTTATTATTTTTCTAAACTGTTATATATATATATATATATATATATATATATATATATATCATACTATATTTTAGTCTAAAAGAGCATTTACAATTAATAATGTACACTTTTTATTCTATGTTGCTTCTTGACTTTGTGGTTTGTTTCCTTTACCTCATAAATACTTGATTACTTTGCTTATTTTTTACAAAAGTACATCTTGGCTTCTAACCTTTTTGCAACTATTAATAAAATTGTTAGAAATCCTCAAGGGTGAATTATTTGCTGAATGGGATAAGTTTCACTGTCTTTAATTAAATATACGGATGTGTAATGACTGGGTTGTGTATCATAGGGTAATACTACTTTTCAGTTTTGTGTGAAAACTAAAACATATCTTCCAATGAGGTTCCACAATTTCACAATGTATGTGATCCTCTTGCTCTACAGCCAACTAGTAGTATTGGGGTTTCAGTGTCTCTACCCCATTCAGCCTTTAATGTTGTTGGTGCTCAGGAATTTTCTCATTGTATTAGGTGGATAGTTGTGTTTCCCAGTCATTTTGCCTTCATTTTTCTAAGAGCATGTCAGTTAGAGCTTCCTTTCTCTCTGCCCATTCTGTTGCTGAGGTCACTTTGGTTCTCGGAGGATTTTACTTCTAATTGGATTTTATTTTTATAGGTGCGTTTAAGAAACCTTTTAAATTTCAGGTGATATGCTTTTATCAGATACAAAGTTTGAAAACAGTTTTTAAAGTCTGTGGCTCCTTTTCATTTTCTGGACAATTTATTTGGAGGAAAATGTTTTAACGTTTAATAGAGCATAACTTTTCAACTATGTTTTTTCATGGATCATGGCGTTAGTGCTGCCTATGAAGACCCTCTGCCAGTCAAGGTCATCTAGGATATAACCCATGTTACCTTTTATATGCCTTATGAGATGTAGATGTACAGTGGGTCTATGCTCCATTTCAGTTAGCTTTTATGAAAAATGTAATGTGAATGTGTATCTCCACTCATGGTATCTCCCTGTGTGCTTTGTGTGTGGATACACAGCTTCTGCACACCATTTGTTACAAAGCATGTATTATTTTCACTGTCTACACTTGCTTTTTTTTAAGTTCTACATGTTTTTTATTAGTTAAACTTTTTTACTCTTACATATCATCTATATTATTACAATAGACTACCTATAGCAAGAAGAACCATGACATAATCAGGAATTATATAAATGTTACATTCTTAGTGTTTTGGCTATTTGTATTTGACAGCTTTGAAGAAAACATCTTTCCTATCTTGATGTGTCTAAAATTCTGAATGTAAATCAATCTCCATCACATATTGTCATTAGCTTAATTTTACACTTTCTTATTAAAGGTGTGTTTGTGGTATAATTCTGAGTTTTAAGGAATGGTGATTAAATACATCTTTTAAGATGCTTTAATATTCTAAAGAACCCTAGGTTTCCTTCAGGTGCGAAGGTGTAGGGGATACAGCATTATGTAATAAATTCTTCATAGCTTTTTCTCAGAAATGTTTTGACATAATAATTAGGATTCTAAGAAAATCACCATGATAAATGATTTGCTCTCAAGTCTAATGGAAACATACAGTGTATACACACTGTGGTCATAGCACCCTTATGAAGGGTGGTGCTCCAGACACTAACAATGAAACTCTCAAGTACTCAAAATATATTGTATATGCTGGGTGATTTTTAATTTTCAAAAGCTGGTTCTCTGGGAATTGTTATGACAAGTATTAGATGAACCCCTTCACTAGCCTGTTATTCCTTATATTGTTTTTTCGTATATTCATATAGTAGTTTTGCTTGTTGTCTTTTATGCTTGAAAAGCATTAACAAGTTTTCCAAATGTATCATTAACTTTAACTCTATTTTAATATGTGGATAATGTAAGCACAGTGATTTGAATCAGAATCAATGATGAATTTCTATTAATTAATTAGAAATTATTTGACTGAACATCTATTATAAATTGTTACTGGGCAACAAGGGTGCTAATGATTAGGGCCAAAATCAAGAAATATTGAGATTGCCGTAAAATATAAATACCATATCTATGAAAAGGGAGCTATTTGCTATATACTGATCAGTCAATAAAATAAAAACACTATTTATAAATGGTAAAAACAGACATGATGAGAAAGACAAATACTTTAAACAATTTACCAACTTCTGTTTATGTACTTTTGAAGATATTCTTTGAGATCCAGTACTAAAGGTAGTATTTCACAGGCCATTCATTATAACGAATGTATGCTTGAGAGTAATATATGTGTGCTTCAAAGAAGAAAAACAGGCACAGCACACATATTTGAACCTGTCAGCTTGTTGATATCATAAGACATGAGTCAGTCAGAACTGAATGTATAAAGAGAAAGGCAACTAAATTTCTGTCTTATAAAACAGAATCCCAGGGTGCCTTATAGCAACAGTTTTTCCACATCAAGTACGGATAAAATTTAACAAGTTGATTGAAATGATTCCATTCTATAGCCTTGTCTTCTGATGATACTTAAAAGCAGACCTCCTTATTTTCCTTTTAGTGCATACCATGATCATTTTGTCTCTTTTAGGTTTGATATTTAATCTTATAATAGTTACAGTTCTTATCCAATTTTCAGTCAAACAGTTATCACCCTTATTAAGTGTACTAGTCTTCCTGATTTTTGTGATTATAATTAGAATATTTTTGCCTTCCCATTTCCTCCATCTAAGTCCTCCTTAGGACTTAGGAAGGCTTTATAGCTCTCCCCTTTGTTATTCACATTCATGGCTTCTTCTTTCATTATTTTTTATTGTATGCATATATGTATGTAATAAATAAGTGTACATTCCTAAACATAACCTATTCACCGCATATAATGTTACTTGTATGTTGTTTTTAGCACTATGCATTTGATATCAGACAACCAATTGGTCTGCTTTTCTCTGGGGAGAAGGCCTGTTCTCAGCCTTTCTCAGTTTCATTTTAAGCAACTTCTTCTTTTCTTTGTGATTCTGTATGATTCTTTGTGATTTTGTTCTATGGGAACCTCCAAAGCCTTTTCAGGTTCTTGTGTCCTGAAATAAATCTTTTGCAAAGATATCAGTTACAGCAGAAGCTGGGCAGTTTTTTATTTGTTTGTTTGTAGTTTTTCTTTTGTTTGTTTGTTTGTTTGTTTTGTAAAAGGTATAGTTCCTAGGAAGGAAGTAGAACAAAGCAAAGGGACCCCAGTGGTCTCAGCAGGAAACATAGGGACTTTAAAATCATGTAGCATAGGCTTTAGGCTCATTTTCATAGTGAGAGCTTTCATGGGCATACTCTGTTAAATGTACCCCTAAGTACAACTTTTATTGCATTTCTCATTAGCATCTTAAATTTCCACCCAGTGTGGTGTGTTTTAGTGTTTTAATGGGCTAAGAGTAACCCTCAGACACTCTGAAAGGCCTCAGTATGCATGCAAGAGACCTTTTAGACTTAATCTAGCCTGTTTTGTACAAGATATCCTAGATACATTCTTTGACAGGTTGGTTTCCTTATATATTAATTGTATAAGGCCTTGGTTAAACCATCAGACATATACTTTATGCCTTATTCTTCTGAAACACTGATTTCTCAGTCACTGCAGTTGATTGTCCACATGACATGGTGACAAAAACCTTAAAGGATTGATTTGGAGTCACAGGTTCTGGGTTTTCAGTTCATGGTAACTTAATTTTGCTGGTTCTGGATGGATCTCTGTTGACTTAGCCTATCATAACACAATAGAATGTGCCAGAACACTGATTCTATATGTGGTAATAGGAGGAAAGACATAACTTTTAAATGCATATCCCAATGGATTATTTCCCCTAACTAGATACAATCTCCTAAGAATTTAAAAACTCAGCTAAGAATTAAAAATAAATGGATTAGTCTGTGATAAAATCAAATCCCTCACCATCTACTCAAGTTTTAAAATATTATCAGGTGGTCTTTAGTCTTCAACATAAGAGCCTTTGGAAAACACATTTAGGTTAAAACAATAATAAAAAAAAACTTTAAACAACAAGATCAATTCAGCATTCTTTTTTTTCCCATTCTTATCAGATATGATATATTTTTCAGTGCTTGGAGTTATGACATGCCATAATATCTTATGTTCTTTGGCTGTCATTTGATATTATTTGACACATCTAGCCTTGTTAACAGCACACTCCTTGTTTATAAATCATTAAAATTTTAAAGCAACAATTCTGATGCAACTATGTATAGAAATAATATTAGTATTCACTATCTATATCTATTTGTAGTATATATAGGAATATAATGTAGGTCAATATGCAGAAAGTTCTCAAAACAGTGTTACATACAGTATCTTATATATTCTAATGATATTATCATTTTTAATTATGATTTGTGTATATATAATATTTCTTTCTAATGTGTCTCTTTCTATTATTCCCTCATGAAGAATACTGAATTATGTTTGTTTGTTGTGCTACAAAGAGGCACACTAGATTATGAAGACTATAGAAACAAAACTCAGCTCTTAGTCTATTTAGACATAAAAATACTTAAATTTACTTTTAAAATGTCTGCAGAAAACTTTCTAAAAATTTAAAGGATCTGAGTGAGATCTATCAGCCCAAATTAGGCTGTGATGGTTTAATATTTGCCAACAATGTATGACATAAGAGATCTGGTGTTGAATATTCATAATGTTAGACCTGTTCTCTCATTCAAGGTCTAAATGGATGATGCAGGAAATTGGCTATCTTGAATTTTATACATAAAAACCCGGGCTTATTTACCGTCAGTCATCTTAGTGGACTACCAGCTTTGCTCATCTAAAAGCATTGCTTTTATTCTAGTGTCCAAACAATTCTCCATTAGGCTATTCACTAAGTAAGAGTTTTCAAAAAGCAGAGGGAGAAAAATACTTCATCAGAGCCTCACAAACACTGGTGAGAATGTTCTTCCAAAGAAACACCAAATGAAGTGGCATCAAATTGATTTCTTTTCCTTAAGAATCACAATGATGTTGGCACTGTATGGTATTGATTAAAATACATTTTATTGCATTTTGACATATTAGTCTGTTTACTATAACATATTACAGTAGCCTGTGTCTGCTTCAATGTCAAATCTATAAAACAGGTAGCTTAAAATAGTAGTGTCAAAAATAGTTCTATTGTATGATACATGATATACAAAATCATATTATCAAATTATGGACAGTTGTCCAAGTTATAAATGAGGGGCTGTTATTGTCGTTTTCCTATTCACTCAACAAGACCCACACTCCCCAAACAAGATTGATTAGTATTAGGGAGAAAAAGCAAACTAAAGTAACGTCATCCAGACTGAGCAGGTTACAATTACATATTTAGAGTTTATGTATGCTAATTAAAAAGAGGAAAGTGTAAATAATATAATTATAATCTCTAATAAAATTAATCAAACCACAAAATCTGCCAAAAAATTTTACACAATTACAGAAGTATTCAGCACTAAATCCCTCAAAATTGTGGGAAAGTTCTTTGTATGTCTCTATTTGATGACTAGTGAATAGAAGAAAGGTGTGTGATTAGATGAAGGGCTATGGCTTTTACCATCAGATTCTTCTATGCATCTCTGTGACGAATTCTTTTGTCTTGGGGGTGGAGCAGAACAACTTGTGGATTGTGCATCTTGTGGTTGACTATCTGACCTACCATCTAATAGTTGGCCATGAATATTTCATATAGAGAACGACAAAATAAAAGAGGAAGTAAACAATGTCTAGTTTCTATAACTTAGAGTGACTTAGAGGAATTCCATTTTCTATGAATTACCTTCAGTAGAGAAGAATTCAGTTGACAGTGGGATGAAAACATCTAGGGACCATGTCTCTAATGCCCTTTCAGTGCAATTTCTCATAAAATACTACAAAAACTCAAGTGCAGTGCTGTGGAGTGTAATTTTCAGAGTCTTATCAAAGTCATGGTACACTGAGTGTTTTCTATATCAAGACTCTTCCAAAATTGATATAAGTATTATTTCCATCCTAACCAGCTGAAAATTGAATTATCACAATGGGACTGGTGTGTAATGGGCTTATAGAATAAGGGAAGAAACATTCATCTCCTCTGTACTATTGTGTTCTTAGACTCTTCTGTTAAAACATGATAATAATAACAAGGGAAAAAATATAGAAATGTATATCTCAAGTATTCATGGATGCAGAAAAAAAAACTTACAAAATGGTACCTCAAAGTCCAGGCTTAAATATAATACCCAATGAAACAAATAAAGAGGGGTGTTGTAAAGAAGGTGAAAGAGCTGTTTAAGAAAAACATTGCAAAATAGTAAAATATGCAAAATTTAAGGCTTCTCCCTGGAATAGAGGATGTGGCTATCTTAAAAGCAGAGGCTTTCTTCATATATGTAAATTTTTCCTTATGTTGCCTTACAGCTTGCTTTGATTTTGGGATTTATTTGTTTTTGCAGGTTTTCAAAATAATTATTATTCTGAAATGGTACAAGTTATATAATATACTCTGGTTATGAACAATGATCACACACTGAATGTGGCACATACCAATCACTCAACAACCCACTATCAGCCCTGTGATTATACGGCCACATCTAATTGTGAGAATGGCTGGGACATGTAGTTTAGTTCTCTAAGTACCACTAAATTAGCAGTCTATTTCTTTTATACATTCAACTTAAACAAATGAGCTCCACACTTAAGCTTTTCAAAAAAACAAGTATCAAGAGAATGTTTAAGATATATATGTAATTGTATTTAGTTTTATACTCTGCTTTCTGCAGAGACAATATGGTACAGAATTAATTTGAAATTGCTTTTTCATCATTTGAGCTTAATTTTGATGTGACACAAATTATGTTATGTTTAGTCCTTCATATGAGATATAAAGATTTAGAGGATTAAAAGGGATGATTTTAATCCAACTCTGAAGAATGTTTATTAATGCATGACCGAAACATGATCCTAATGTAAAAGTATTGTGGTTGGTTCAATGGAATCAAAATAACTGAAGAAGCAAGGGTTTATCTAAATGCTTTCTTATATTTAACAAAATATAAAGAAAATCAGCTTGGCTATAGTGAGTTCTGGCTCAAAGATGCATGCGGAGAAGAAAGAGCAGTAAAATAATCTGCTGTAATGTCAACCACCGGAGAGCTCTGGCCATGTGAAAAGAACAAAAGAGCTGAATCCTCTACCCCTTGGTCCTTCAGTCCTTGTGATCTCTTTCAAAAGAATCCCAATGAAACACAGAGAGTGTATTGTGGAAGATATGCAAGGTTCCTTACAAACCATTACTGAGCAGAGCACTGTCAAGGGGTCAGAGTGGGCAGTAGCCAAAGAGACCACTGCAGAGGTGAATACTCATGAGGGCCGGGAATGGAAATTGCCCGAGGGATCACTAATGCTGGCCTACATTGTTATATAGATTTTATGCTATTTCTAAAGTCTGTGAAGCAGACAGCTTTTCTGAAGGGGAGGGTCCAGATGATGTTTGGTCCAAGCCTGTTTGGATTGACACTTATGGGAAGAAACAAGGTGATCTCAAGCCTCCTAGATAGTATTCTTATGTCATTTCTGGCAGTTCAGAGTGGAGCTTATACAAATGCACAGAAATACAACTTTTATCACATTCTTTTCACCAGTTATCATATGATAGATTAAATTAAAAAGAGGTAAAGAAAATGAGAAACCAGAGTTATTGCATCTTTTGAAAATGTGTTGAAAGCTGGACCCTGGAAGTCTCAGCAACATGGTTGCTTAAACAATAAATAAACAAGAATAACACTAACATGCATGCAAACATGGAAGGAAGAGATCTCACTGGGCAGCAACTCTAAAAATGGGCAAAAAAGTATTGTTGAGGATAGGAGAATATATTCTTTCCCACGGAAGAATCCCCTAATTTTTAAAAATCTAATACAAATTGGTCAAACCAAATATAATAAGCATATAAGTAACAGTATATGAAATAAACAGATTATATTGCTATATGAATGATACACAGAGAGAGGGGGTCATATGTTTGTATACCTCATATATATGAACAATTAAAGAAAACAGAATTTGAGAGATCACAGGTGGAGAAATATATGTGATTGAAGGGAGTAAGGTAGAAAATAATGTAATTCTGTTTAAATTCAAAATAAAATACCACCTCCACTTATTGGAGAGGCCTCGTGGCACTCAAAGAAAGAATAAACAGGCTACCAAGATAAGATTTGATAGTCTATGATCATATAGTGGGGGAGGAGTTCCTCCTCAGTCATAGACCTATGGGAGGGGAATAGGGTGAAAGCAGGAGGAAGGGAGGGATGGAAGGATACAAGTGATGGAATAACATTTGAGATGTAATCTGAATAAATTAATAAAATTTTAAAAATTGAGTTCATAAAAGTAGCCATATTTTACCAAGAGGGAGTAGTCTTTTCTCTAATGGTCCCCAGAAAGTCCCTGAACATTTACCCTTTCTCCAGTTTGTCTAATCTGTAGACATCATCTCATACGGGGAAAAACTATGATACTTCTATGCTTTTCCCATATAATGTTATTAAGAGGGACAACTATGACACTGTTTTCTACTTGGAAGATTAATTTGTCTGACATTGTCAAACTTTGAGCTGGTTTTCAAGGAAGTATTAAAACACCCTTCTACCTTCTCTATTTGCCACTCAAAGAAAATGTTTAGTGGAAAAAAATTCTGCTTAGCACAGCTGCCTTTCTCCTCTTATCTATCTCTTTTATCTATCTATCTATCTATCTATCTATCTATCATTTATCTATCATCTATCTGTCTCTCTATCTATCTTCTATCTCTAATATTCCAACATAATATTTTTATTGATTATTTGGTATTTTACATGACCCATCCTGTTCACACTCACACCCCTGTGCCTGCTGTCCTTCCTCACCATAACAGAAAATAAAAACAATACACCAAGTCCAATTTGTGTTGCCCATATACTCACTGAAACACGGTCAACTCCCAGTGTTCATCTCCTTAAAGACCTCTTGAGTTCTTCCTTCCGCACTTCATCCCCACCAAAAACCCATCAACTTTTATGAAGAGCTACACTTCAGCACTCCTATCACATTTTTAAGGACTTTTTTCAATGACTTCCTGTCTAGATGGTTTCTTGGGGTGGAGGAAGTTGTCATAGAAGCCTTCAGTGTCTCTTGTTCTCAATTATGACTCTGCAGTCATCCATAACAGTGCAAAAGAAGCTTCTTTGCCCATAAAAATTGGCAGCAGCACAGATCATGGACTTCTTTTTTTAATATATTTTATTAATTTATTCATATTACATCTCAATTGTTATCCCGTCCCTTGTATCCTCCCATTCCTCCCTCCCTCCCATTTTCACCTTACTCCCCTCCCCTATGACTGTGACTGAGGGGGACCACTTCCCCCTGTATGTGCTCATAGGGTACCAAGTCTCTTCTTGGTAGCCTGCTATAATTCCTCTGAGTGCCACCAGGCCTCCCCATCCAGGGGACGTGGTCAAATATGGGGCACCAGAGTTTGTGTGAAAGTCAGTCCCCACTCTCCACTCAACTGTGGAGAATGTCCTGTTCATTGGCTAGATCTGGGTAGGGGTTTGATGTTTACTGCATGTATTGTCCTTGGCTGGTGCCATAGTTTGAGCAGAACCCCTGGGCCCATATCTGCCCATCATAATGTTCTTCTTGCAGGTTTCTAGTATCCTCTGGATCCTTCTATTTCCCCATTCTCCCATGCTTCTCTCACCTAGAGTCCCAATAGGATGTCCTCCCCTCTGTCCCATTTTCCTGGTAACTGAAGATTTTCATGGGACATGCCCCTTGGGCTAGTGTCCAGATATAAGTGAGTATATATCATGTGAGTCTTTCTGCTTCTGGGTTAACTCACTTATTATGATCATTTCTAGTTCAATCCACTTGTCCACAAATTTTGGGAATTCCTTGTTTTTAATAGCTGAGTAGTATTCCATAGTGTAAATGTACCACACTGAGGGACACTTAGGCTGTTTCCATGTTCTGGCTATTATGAATAAGGCTGCTATGAACATGGTTGAGCAAATTTTCTTGTTGCGTGTTGGAGCTGAGAAACACTTAAAGAAATGTTCGACCTTCTTTGTCATCAGGGAAATGCAAATAAAAACAATTCTGAGATTCCATCTTACACCCATCAGAATGGCTAAGATCAAAAATTCAAGTGACACCACATGCTGACGAGGATGTGGAGAGAGAGGAACACTCCTTCATTGCTGGTGGGAATGCAAACTAGTACAGCCACTTTGGAAATCTATCTGGTGCTATCTCAGAAAACTGGGAATAGGGCTTCCTCAAGACCCAGCTATCCCACTCCTTGGAATATACCCAGATTGTGGACTTCTATGTGGTTCCCAGAAGCAGCAGCAGCGGCAGCACAGAACCTGCTACAACAAAGTCACCAGTGGCAGGGGTAGCATCGACCATGGGCTTCAACATTCCTTTTATAAAATGGGGACTATGTTGTTGTTTTTTTTATCGGTTTGAGTGTTTGTTTTGTTGACATTGACAGTCTTTAGTCGCTTTTTCCAATCTTTGACTAGAATCAAACAATCTCTCTAATCTCCATATCTTGCTTCATTTCATAAGAGGGACCTTATTAGGTAAAGGGTTTTCAAAGCCTAGTTAAAAAAATCCTGCACATTCTTGCCCTGGGTTTACAATCTGTAGATCATAAAGAGAGAGGAGGTCCATTCCCAATGGCAACTAACTTTGCTACTATCTAGCTACTAACACATTCATTTCTTGCTAGTAAAATATCACTTAGGGCAATGGCTTATAACCTTGAAAGTTTTTTATTAGAAATATATCCTTCCTTCTGATGAAATGAAGGCACAGGTACAGCAGCCATGAGGGCAGCAGACTCTTCTGTACTTGTTACTATTTTATTCTGATTTATGCTTCCTTTCAACAACTCATTGTCTTTCCTTGTGTTTGTAACTTCATTCTTATACTGTTAGTGTGCAGTGCACTTTAAGTGTGATCTCTGCTTTTATCTCTTCATTTTATCAGCACTGTTAAGTAAACATTTCTTCTTGTTGCTATGTGCAGTTTTATGATATTTTTTAATGATTAATGTTGTTGCTCAAAATAACACCACCCTCTCTCTTTGTGAAGAAGCAATTCATAGTGAACAAACATTTCTGTCTAAATTTATTCAAGAAAATTTTATTCTTAAGGAAAGGGGTGTCACTATATTAACAATGTTCTTTTATCTGATGAGAACATTTGAAAGTGCACCTTTTAAATTTATTTAAAGTTTAAGTAAACCTTTTTCTTACAAATTTGAAGAAAGAATTACATGCTTTGGCATGTATTTACTGTGCTCACATCTGTTATCACATGCTGTTACAACAACAACAACAAAAACAGCTACCACTAGATTCTTACTGACTGCTAGAGGTTCAAGGCCAAGTAATCCTTTCTTTCCCACAGCAGGTTTCTGGCTGAAGAAATATGTAACTGGTTATTTGTAACCAAATGACATTTAAGTAGCAATTTATTAATTTGTACCACTTGAAAGCCACAATCAAGATAATTATTCCAACATCAATGTGAAGAAACCAACTGACGGTTTTGAGGCCACAGTGACTCTGTAACAAGAGAAACGGTATTCTCAACTTCTCTACTCTCATAAGAAGCAAGGAAAGTTGTGTCTGAAGAAACCTCAGGAGACCTAAAATACTATCATATAAACATGGAGAGATCCAGGTTCCTCCGTGTAAGGATCAAGAATCTAGGACCACTGTTGTGCCTTTGATGCAACCAATAAGACAGGAAGAATGTATTTTGGACAAAACAACTCATTTACATAAAATACAACTTAAAAGGTGAAAAGAAAATCTTTGCTTGTAGGCTTAATGAAGGAGAGAGAGAGAGAGAGAGAGAGAGAGAGAGAGAGAGAGAGAGAGAGAGAGAGAGAGAGAGAGAGATAAGATCTGGCTGTGATCATCCTGGCTTCTATAGATGACTGTTAACTGTTATTTGCATCACTATAATGGTAACTTCATAAAATTGAGATTGCAAAATTGACTGTTGCCGATATCATTGTGCATTACACAATCACACATGCAGAAAATTCCATATAGGGACAGAAGAAGGCATCAAATTCTGGAAAAACCATGACACAATCCAGGAATCCTCTCTGCCTTTTTCTGTCTGACACAGGAATAACCTTTCTGCCCCATTAAAGTTTGTCATAAACTGGACTCCTAGAAATCCTTATGACATAGTGTTCTCAAGAAGAACACACCCACCTTGACTGTGCTTTCTCTTTGAAACAGAAAATGCTTTCTCTCTGAATTCTTTTCCACAGACTCACGAGATCCTAGGTAAAAGTGAGATGAGCAGTCTGCCATCCCTCTGCATATATCTAAGACCTCCCTTCTCAGTACTTTAAGCATGGACAAGATTCATGCTAATTATGCTCACAGAAAAAGCTTCGTACCTTTCTTGGCAAAACAGGAATAAAGACCAAGGAAAATTGTTTCCTTTAAATTAGCACATTCAAGTACCCTACTGAAATATTTAAAGTTCGAAGGGTTGTTTTTTGTTTTTTGTTTTTTGTTTTTTGTTTTGTTTTTTACAGGAATTGTTGTATATTTCTGCAACTATTATCCCAGAGGTGAAAGAATCAGACACATTGTAGGAAGTGAATCAGACTGATATTTTCAAATTACTCTTTGACTTTCTCTGCTTTTCTTCAGAGCTCACTCATATAGACCAAACTCCTCTAGCTGCCATGGAACTGAAACAAAAGCAACAACAACAACAACAACAACAAACAAACAAACTAACAAAAACCAGAAGTGCTAAGAGGAAAAAGGCCGCTGAGAGGAGGCAAACACCCGCATGCTTCTATGTCTCTCATCTTCCAGTACAGTCTCATGTGGTGCAGGAGAAGTTTCCTGTATGTCATAGGTATTTTATACTTCCTCCTAATACTTTGTATGTATATTAGTTTATATATTGGCTTGATATTGATTTATTTTGATATATGTTTTGAGGTAGATTATAAATCATTTTCCAGCTAGATTTTTATGAAAAATCCAGAAATCTGGTTGAATTCTTCCAGGTTTTGTTTGTCAGAAAGGCCGGATTCAAAAAACCTGTCTTTCAGCTCATACTAAAGAATGACACAAGAGCAGAGAACACAAGGTAAGATAGCAAAGATGTGCAGCTGTGCTTGCCATCTGAAAACAACTGATTTTAATAGATTTTGTTTACTGGTGTTAAACAAATTACTATTCACTAGATTAACAGCTACAATCCACATACCAATAGATGCGCAGATTTACTCAAGCAATGTAATGTGTATAATAGAAGCTTCACTTCATATCAACATCTAGCCTAGCCATTCCCGAAGCCCATCTGTTCCCCACAGAGGGTAAATCGGTGAGAACGAGGACTCCTTGAGGTTAATCACCACTCTTTCATTCAAATCGATGATGGTTCCTCTGCAAGTGTGGTCTTACCTTTGATTTACTATTTTTGCAAGGATGGCTAATTCTGGTTATTTTTTCTTGCTCTTTTCTTCCATTGTAGCTTCCATTCAACTGGTTAGATAACCAATGTATGGACTCTACCCTCTGGCGAATTAATCTTTTGAAATCGTGCTTCCTGGAAATGGAGATTTATCCAGAGTGGAGGAACAGAGATTTACTTAGCTGAGGTTTAGTTAATATTCCATTAAATGTGATTCCTATCAGTTTTTACTCTGACTCAAAGCCCACGGTGCCACATGTTCTTCCTGGAATGGGTGTTAATGGAGAAGCAAATGTCCCATATATCTGAAAATAACGTGATCATTTCTTTATTTTCCTTTTAGTTACTCTATTAATTGGAAACAATTTATTTGAAAAAAAAATAAAAATTAACAATATAATTTTATGTGTTAGCAAGGTGTTTTCTCAAGGATATTTGGCTTTTTTATTTAAAGCATTCTGCATATTTATACTATGTAAGACTGGGGTCTTACAGTTTTAGAAGATGAGTTCATTATCATCATGGCAAGGAGCTTAGCAGCAGTCAGGAAGGTCCATGAGCTGTAGAAGTGGTTGAAAGCATTTTACACCCTGATTTGCAGGCTCCATGTATCAAGAGTATCAAGAGAGACACTAGGCCTGGCAGGGGTCCTTGAAATATTAAAGCCCTCTCCCAGTGACAACCTCCAAGAATGCCACACCTCCTAATCCTTTCCAAGCAGTTCACCAAGTCAGGACTAAGCATGCAAATTTGTGAGTTTATAGGGGCATTCTCATTCAAACTTCCATATGGCAGTCCCTGGCCCTCCTAGATTTAGAGCCATATTACAATTTAAAATGCATTCAATCCTACTTTGAAAGTCCCTATAGCCTTTCAGTCTTAGGACTGTTTAAAAGTTCAAAGTCTCTCCTGAGACTCAGGGGAAACTCAAACTGGAACCCCATGCAAAAACAAAAGCAAAAAGCAGACTATATACTTTCAGTATTAAGTGGCACCTAGTTAAGATCCATTACCATTCCAAAATGAAGGACAGGAAGCATGATGAGAAAGCACTGGGCAAAAGCAAGATGGAAGCCCAGCAGAACAAAGTCCACATTGTGCTTCTCCATGCCAGTCTTAAAGCGTTCTTCAGATTGCCAACTCCTTCGGCTTTGTTGACTTCAATACACTTTTCTCTCCTGTGATATTTCCCCACCCCATTAGCAGCTCTCCTTGGAAGATATCCCAGGACTCTGATAGTCAATGCAATCAAAGCTTTGCCGTCCCAGCTTCAAACTATGGCCTCTCTGGGCCTCTAGATAGGGACTGATCTGCCAAGTGCTTGCCTCAGGAGCCTGTCACAGAAATACCCCAGATCTGGTATCAACTCAGTTACTGTTCTATTGCTCTCAAAAAATACCATAACCAAAACAACACTCATAATAGAAAATATTTAGTTGCGGCCTTGCTTACTTTTTCAGAAGGTACACCAATATCATCATGGTGAGAGCTTGGCAGCTGGCAAACAGGAAGGTAACATGGTGCTGGAGAAATAGTTAACAGCTTTACATCCTATCTGCATGGAGCAGGCAGAGAAAGGGAGAGACATTGGGCCTGACATTAGCTTTGCTCAAATCCCACTTACAGTGACACACCTTCTCCAACAAGGACACAACTCCTCCAGCAAGGCTACACCTCCCAATCCAACCCAAACAGTCCATTCTCTAGGGACTAAATATGCAAATAAGTGAGTCTGTACTTAACTACTTCTGTTACCAAAATTAATGGCTGGTTATGCGTCTCTTTCCAGCTGTCAAATCACTAAAATTACAAAAGAAAGGATTCAGGCAAACACCTAGAGTTAGCAAATGAGTATAAAACCAGACATATCCAGAATGAGGAATTTTTCTAATCAAATAGTCCAAGTTGATCAAAAGTAAACTGCAAAAAGTGTAAGGTAACCTGAGAGATGCCTTAGCTGTAGGCATGCTGGTTTCTCTTGTAGAGGACCAGAGTTTAGTTCCCAGCTCCCACAAAGTGCCTCAAAACCATCTGTAACTCCAGTTCTGGGATTATTTAATACATTTTACCAACCTCTATGGTTACCATGTACAAATATTTTGCTCATTCATACAGCAGGTAAAACACTTATAAACATAAAATAGAATCAATGAATCTAAAAAAATAAAAATGTGATAAGAATAGTTAGTATTCTATAAACCATAAAATCCAATGAATGACTTTCAAAAGACAATGTAGTGATTTTCAGGTGTATACTCCTGGGTGATAAGTAACTTATCCTATGGTAAATCATTAATTCTAGACTTCATCAATTGCAACATTTTATCCTCACTGTCTCTGTAATATGTATATATGTATGTATATATGTTAGTATATAACAGAATTCCTACAGAAAACTATTGATTGACATATTAGTCTCTCTGTTTTTCATTGATGAATAATTTAACAATTTCACACATGTATAAAATATTAGAATACTTAGTGCCATCCTTTCTTATCTCTATACCTAAGTCTGAGTTACTCTACCTTCGTGAAGACCCCTTTCAAATGATCTTGTATCTTTGTTTAACCAGAGATATCTCAGTGGTCACGGGTTTGAAACTATACAATAGAGCTTGATAGACTCACCAGTGGGTCAAGTAGCTTCCTGTTTTATTTAAAATATCTTTTTATCAAATTTAATTTCTGAGTAGATAGATTATATAGGCAAAGTATACACATAAACTTCTCTGAAAAAAATGAAATATTCACATATAACACATTTAAAAATTTATAAGCAGTTGTTTAAATGTTTGTGCTAATATTGGAATATTTATTAATTTTACTTATGAACATTTATTATTTTACAGAAGTAATGCAAATGTTGACAGTATGAATCATAACATTTGATTTTTAAAGAAAAATATTTATATGTTTAAAAATATTCATTTAAAGCCAAAATACTTCTTTTTATGTTTTGAAAGCTCTAAGGTGATAAATAAATATTGATAAAGCATTTAGTGAGGTGTGTAACTATTGTAACTCCAGAAGGCAAACTTCTTGTAAGCACTCTAATACATGGAAAATTTCCAAGAAGTACTCTAAGTCTCATAATTATCATCCCAGATGCTAGACTGTGTCTGCGTGGGATGGGCTCAATGTGCTGTCGCATCCAGCAGAGATGCCAATCTTAAACCAACTGTGACTACTCTCTGCACATTTCTCTCTCTGGGGCATTACAAAAAAAAAATCTTAATTAGCTTTTGTTTCCAAGCAGTGCTTCATTTTTCATGATGTTACTTTCATTTTCCTGGGATTATGAGAAGCAAATTGACCTTGACATCTCATCTATTACATTAAGTGTATTGTTTATGCAATATCAAAATTCACGTTATTAACCTTACTGAGATAAAACCAGAGGAATATTAAGAACACACATTTTCATTTAATACCAAAATATGAATTTGTTGTTTGAAATTAAGACTCATTTTGAGATATGATGAATTTCTCAAAACTACTAATCTGTTCTTGGAGACATGTTGATGACCTAAAAGTGATTGTAATGTATACAAATTGAACAGAAGGTGGATGTGTTCTTATAGTGCACTTATATTGATAATACAGTTTGTTCTAAACTCTGCATTTCACAATTGCAAAAATCTTAGGAATATCTACTACTTATTCTAGAGAAAAGTTTTTAAAACTGCAATTTAAAGCATTCCAAAGATCCCAGGGGCAAAAGCTAGACCAGTGCAAGATACTCAAGAATTGCTATAGCCCAATTTTTTTTTTTTTTTGAGAAACAGCATAAAATGCATTATTAGATAGTGTCATTCCAACTTACTTCAGTTTTTCACACAATAAAATTTGATTTACTTATGTATTCAGATAGAGGTTCAGAAGCAACTTACATATTCTCCCCGAATCAGCTGCCAATGATGGTGAATAGCAGATTGTCAAACTTAAATATGTTGGCAGAATCATCTGCCGGTGGAGGTAAAGAGTTGGTTGCCGTTTACCATCACGGATATTAACAGTGTGTTTAACAAGTAACAATATGCATCCCCCTTTTAGCAGAGATGTTGCTAACTAATGACATCTCATTGCTTCACACAGCAGGGGCACTCATTCTATTTGGGCATAATGACCACGCTAACATCAGTTCTTAAGAACGTATGTTATCATTATTCATTACAGTACTGCACTGAAGCTTCTCTGGGAAGCAATAAAGAGCAAAATGTATATTTTAAAGATCCCCATTTCTCCCCTAAATGCTTGAATTAAGCAGCAGTCTGTGGTGCTCAGAGAATTGAGTTATGTCCTCAAGCAATACTTCCCTTACAGTGCATCATGCCTGCAGATCGGGCTCTGATTAGCCTCTGCGTTTTCTAATACAGCCGATTGATTTTCTGCTACTGTAGCTGCCATTGCACTCTGTGTGCCAGCACGGGCATTCTGTCTTTTGCATGAATGATGAATGGTTGTCTGGGAGGCTCCAAGCACATACTTATTTCCTCTTCAATAAGAACAACCGTCGATATTATTTAAGCAGAGAAAACCACTGAGACAAGCCAGCATGCTTAAAGACAGTGTGGGTTTTCTTCGCACTCCTTGTTGATGCTGTCTACTAGACAGAATGCTACTCTGGGTAGTTGATGATCATGCCCAGCGATCTTCCTCTCCTTCCTTCCAGGTGGAGAATGAATATGTTTTATTTAAAACAGAAGCATGTGTCCTTTTTGAAACAATAAGCAATTTCATTTTTACATTAAAGTTTACATTATATTGGCCTAGATACTTCTAGACTAGGGCTGCCAAATAAACCTATACTCTGTACCCATGAAACATATCTCTCTATAAATGAACGTGAAAAGCCATCTGATTATCTTCAAGCCTGTATTTAAGAGTAAGTAGGTGGTGGTTATCTCAACTCCTATCTATACAGGAGGCTGAGGTTGAGTGACATTGAGTTTGAGCTCACCTAGATGTTATAGCCAGACCATTTTTTTTTTTTAAAAAGAAAAGGAAAAGTAATCTCAGTACCAACTGACATATTTTTTTTTGACAGACTTCAATAGTGTAAAAGGGTTTAAACAGTGTGCTCCTGTGCATTTAGTACTAATGAAGGAGTCTTGAACAGTCTGAGAGCAAGTGACAAAAACCAGGGTTCAGGATAAATCTGCTCTCGCTCTCTTATTTCAGGGAGTTCTGGAATATGCATGCCGCCAGTCATGTGTCCCCATCTGAAACAAGGGCTCAACGTTTCTCTCCCCTTGGCAGTACCTCATTGTCATAGGCTGCCTATGGGGAAGAAGGGGAACTACATTTCCCAGGCATGTCTCTGCAACTCAGCTCTGATCATTAAGGACAATACAGAGAGGAAAGGGAGAGCTAGGGGCTATTAGTAGCCAGGAAACAGCAGATGAGGAACAGGCAGATTCAATAGTCTGGAACCAGAGTTGGGCAGTAACCGTGTTGATCATACAATTGACATTCATCTGGCTTGCTTCTAAGTTGGGCACTAATACTACGTAAAATACCCAGGTTATTTAAACTATAGTTCCAAGGGACTACGGTAGAGTTGGTTAACCAGCGAAAACCATGATCTGAAGTTGTGCTGTAGTATGTGAATTTAACAAGAAAAAGGAAATTAGTTTTTTCAATTTGTACATAAAAAGAATCATAATGTATTAGGCATTAATTGAATCACAATTCTTATGTGTTATATTATAATATGAATACTCCTCACACTACAATTATGAATCAAAATACCCAACTTATTCCTTGTATTCAATTTGCTCTTCCAAAAACTCCCACGAAATGTGTTTTAAGATTGCTCTGTACCTGCTCAAAAGGCAAAAATGTGAAACAACCCACTTTAAATGTTCTCAGTTCCATTAGCTCGATGATGAAGACTACATATTCTAGTGGCACAATAGAAACCCCAGAGAAACTCAAATTCAGCTAAATGTTTTAAATCTCCAAAAATTCTTTATGGAAATATGTTTATCACTTTTAAAAATTGCAACTATCATTCTACAGTATTCTAGTCTGTAAAATGGCCCATGAATCTAAGTTAGCATGCATATAAGCGCATTGACAGACACACACCAGATTGTACACTAAGGATGAAGTATGGACCTATTTCCTTCAGATATGGAGTATCAAATGCATACATATTTACTTGGTGAAATTGTTTTGCTTCATGAAGAGTTATTTTTTTGAAAACTTAAACCTATGCCATTTATTCCACAACAACATTCATTTTACTTTTCTTTTCAACTACACAACTCTGATGTTTGTACTATGTAATTTCACATAGGACAAGAGTAAATATTTTGATATTTTAAAATATTATTGACACTTGGTGCTCTAATTGGCTGATACCAGGATGTGTAATTAATTCATATTACAAGTGATGCATTTGGAAACATTTTCAAGTCACAACAGGCTAATAGATAAGGCCATGCCTCTAGCTCTAAGCGGATGACTCAAGTGGATGCATTTATATCCATCATGTGTTTCTTTGGTTGCTTGATCTTTATGCTGAACAGGAGCTTCCAGTATTAATGGTAAATCATATGAAGCTAGACCTGATAGTCTCCTTCTATGTTCTTTCCAAAAGTAAGCTTTTCCAGAAATCCAAAGTTAATGAGGCGACCTCATTACAGTATATACATCTTCTAGGCAATTCCTTTCAGTTTAGTTGAGCAACTAACAAAAATAGGGTAGGTAGGAGCACACAGCGTAAGCACACACACACACACATCATCCAACTGAAGCCACATAGAATTTATAAGAGGAGTGCACAGAAAAGAGTCTGTTAGATTGAAAACATGTAAAATTCCTTCCATGTGAAAGCAGATATTATAGTAACATTAAGAAACTAACCTTTCAATTCCAAGTTAAACTGCAAATGACAAAGTTGTAATGAGTCCACTGAGTCCCAAGAAGTCAACCATATTAAAACAGAGGCATGTAGTAATTTGTGCATTTTTGAAGAATCAACAAAAAGTTCTTAGGAAGAAATTACTCATCCATTGTAATAAGAATCAACTATGTTTGTGTATCTTAAGTGCACTTTAACTGTATTAACCTACTTGACAAGGGATATACATACTCTTTGGGTATACTGTACAATACATATTGATGCCACTTATGAATAGCTAGCTGTACAACCTTAGGAAAGTTGTTTAAGTGTTCCTTTGTTGCCTCATATTTATTGTAAAGTTATAATCACACCTTTTCCTTGAAAATATTAATTGTAAAACGCTTCATCATGAAGAGTACTTGGCACATGTAGATGTTAGCATCTTTCCCAGCAACTCCACTTTTAGTGATCAGTCTAAGAAATCAATGAAGATAGTACAGGTATTATGATCCAAAATTATTAATTAATATTTGCAATAATGGAAGAGCACGGATATGAATAATTAAGCAAAATTATTTAGATGATCTGTTATACGTAACATAAAATAATAAAATTATATTGTTGAATTAAAATATATCAGCATTACCTCAGTAAGATAAATTATGATAAACAATATATGAAGTTGATCAATGTTATTAAAATTAAAATTGATTCATCATCACAGTAAATTTTGGATATAAAATAGTATGAAGTAGAATTGGATATTCCTTGAGTGCAGATGAATGAGAAATATTTCTTTTTTCATATCACATGGTTTTTCCCATTCTTGTACTGAAACAAAAATGTCTTTATAAAAAGAATAAGTTGATATAAACTGTTAAAAACTTTCCAAAATTATATAAAATAGCTAAATCTAATAAATAGTTCAGTAAATAAGATTATTTTAAATGCAGTTCTCATAGCTCTACAAAAAATATGATACTTCTAAATGAGAAATTACCCTGTACAGTGAATGTAATAAAACTTTCCAATGTGTTTTCTTGACCTAATATTGATGAATTATAAAATGGCTATTTTATGTCTTAAAGCAGTGCTTGCCCTACGTGTAGCAATCTAGAAACACTGAAGTCTGATAAACCCTGGAGTCAAAACCAATAAAAAGACCTGTGTCATGTAGCCTATACTCCTTACGGTAATGCTTTTTGTGTTTTGTTTTTTGAGGTTTTGTTGTGGTTAAATTACCAGTAAGGCCTAATAATTTGTATTATCAGGTCTATTATTATTATGATGGCAGTATTTCTACCCGCTAGCAATCAATCAAGACACACATACCTGTCATATTTTAAAATATCCTTAAATTAACCTGGGGCAGGGCAGATATTAATCCCCAAACTACTTCCCATAGTGGGACAGGTATGGAATCCCATGCCATCTGGTTCTAATAATTTCTATCAAGTTGCCTCCCATCCATAATCCCCAATACTTGCTAAAGTTCTTCATCTAGGCCAAATCCTCCATCCACGCAGGCCATGTGCTTCTCCTCCACCTAACCTATGGCACAGCCTCCTTCTTCCTCTCCTTGGCTCCAGTCCTCTTCTTCTCAAGACTCTCTCTGTCTCCCCAGCCCTGGGACCTTAGCCACACCGCCTGTACCATTTTAATCTGCCCAAGTGTGATAGCCTTTTTTTGGTCAAATAGCTTAGGCTCTTAGGCAAGGTACAGGTGGGGCACAGAGACAGCAAGCAGTAATTCACATCGAAATACATCAGACTAACCTCCAACAGGGTATTTTTTTTTTTTTTTTGGCAATATACATAATGATCTCCAAGAGTCTTTAAAATGTTTATTATTCTACCTTATACGTATAGATATGTATCTTTGATGATTACTATTCACTTCTAGTGTTCCATTAAATATAAACTATTGTTTTGCCAGAGTAGTATTGTTGGACATAGAAAATATTATGTTACCAGTATTTGTCAATCTACACATCTATTGCTAGAATAAGTCAATTAATACTTCATGTAGTCAAAACGTACCCAGCAAAGTATCATATATTTTGTAGGGGTATGTGAACTATATATAAAACAATCTTATTTATTGAATTATTTATTAGATTTAAGACTATTTGATATAATTTGGAGATTTTTTAAACAGTATAATTGCTTATACAAAAAAAACTTGTAGCACATCTAAATCTAGGCAGCAAGGAATATAAGCTATCTCTGTGGCCAAAGACACTTTCCACCAAATCTCATGACCTGAGATTGCTTCCTGGGACTCATATGGAAAAAGAGAACTGACTCTGTGACTTTTCCTCAGACAGACAGACAGACAGACAGACACACAGACAGACAGACAGACAGACACACACACACACACACACGCACACACACACACACACACACACACGGGTTGTGGAATAGTTTCTCAATAAAAATTTAAAAATAGGGTATAAACCTTTATGAAAAAAGAGGTGGGGCAGTGCTGGAAGGGTGGATCAATTGTAGAGAGAAAATGCTGCTCCTGCAGAAGAATCAAGTTTGATTCTAAGCACACATGTAGGCAGCTCACAACTACCTATAAGAACTTCAGAGCCTCTGATACCCTCTTACAGACACTGTACACATCTGTGTTCACACACACACATATTAAAAATCAAAATAAATATTTTTAAAAGAGGCAGTTATTTTAACAGAAAATAAAAGGAAAGTTCTCTCATGGAGACTTACAGAAGTGAACCTGCACACCACATCAGAAAGTACTAGATAAACGGACTGGCCTTTATCTAGAAAAAAGCTCATAATAATCTCAACTCTGCTAATTTTTCGCCTATTGATGGCAGGTCATTTCTGATTTAGAAAAATCACAAGACCAGTATGTTAATGGGTAAAATCAAAGAATTCGCAAGATGCCATCTCCAGTTGCTACCGTATCTTCAGAGAGAGACCCTAGCTGCAGATAAGCAGTGTTTTTGCTACACCTTCATAGACATGGCATTGGAGGAAACCAATGGCAGAGGTGAGAAAGCACAGCCAAACACTTTCTTACTGATTTAAAGAAAAGAATGACTATGCTAAATGTAGATATTAGAGTTTTGTTGTTGCTGCTGATGTTGCTTGTTTTTTAGTTTAAACTTTCTCCTGAATATGTTCTCTTTGCCACATATTCATACCCCAAAACCTGAGATTGGCAGTTTATCAATGCTCGGTAACAAGAAAATTTGGCAGTTTATAGATGCCAAGTACCTGGCGGCATGTGTCAGGAGTGATTGTAACCAGCCCAGCTCCCAGCCCAGCACATCCCGTGAGACGCTAGGGTTGTGTATGTGCTGCTGTTCTTACTGTCCACATATGAGCAGAGAAACAAAGAGCCCGCCTCTGAGCTAATCGATACGTGACATCGTTTGTTTGTGTCTTATGGTTCCTGCCTTTCTGAAACAGGTTTATAGTTATGTGACAAAAATAAAAAGACAAGGAGGCTGAAACTGGTCGTCTATCTTTCTGGGACTTAGTCCTAGGAATTACATACTGAAACTGAGGACTTTTTCCAAAACTGTAACTTCCAGAGAGTCAAATGGGCAAGATATCATGTTTTTGTTCATTTACTTATTAAAAACTCAATCTGAGCCATCTCTATTCATCCTTTAATGATTGTTATTATTGAATATTTAAATACCACCTGATGACATTCTACTTAAACACGTACTTTTCTTCACTTAGGCACACATCTGGTAAAACATGATTTTAGATTAAATACTTCATTTCATGAATAAATATTCCACGAACAGCTACTATATTTATGTTTTTAAGTTGTATAACATCATGAGTGTTTTCTTGTCACCATCAACTCTAGCTTTCAAAACTCAGATTTAACATTCAAATAAATCTGCAGATGTTATAAATATAACCAACTTCACTGTATAGATTTACATCCATATCAGCTAAGCCCTTCAGTTATCAACATTTTTGTAAATATTCATTTTAAATGTGTTATTTTAATTTGAAAAGTCTAAAATAAAAGTAGTTAAAATGGAATTGAATTTTGATTTCCTTTAAAATATTTATTACAGATTTCTGATCATTTTGTTTAAAACTGATGTGAGGCAGCAACCAGAGAAGACTACTTCGACACAGGGTTAATTAAATAGAAAGTCACTGTTATCCATCCAGCCATTATACTGGGAGACCAGGACCCCAGTGTGGCCATGAGCCTTTCTCAGTATGGGATTTTAAGCACAAAAGTAACATTCAGAGTGGACACTCCACACTTAACAAGTAAAGTTAGAAAGAAGAAGAGCTACAGATGCCAAAAAGCAAGGTTAGTACATTTAAGAATTTTCCCCAAAATAATGGACATTGATGGATTAGGCCTTTGTTCTCCTTTGTAGCAAGTGTTGCTGCCTTTTTTCTGGGTTCCAAGGCTTAAATGGTTTTTCCATCATGGTGTCAGTTATGCTAAGTTCTGGGGACCTATGGATGTCTAGGGTCCTGTTACGGTAACAAAGTGTAAACCCATCAGAAAAAGCAACAAGGACCTATAAACCCCTCAGCAAGCTTCGTTACACATAAACATCAAAGCAGAAAAGAAATGGGAGAGTACCATGAATTGTGAAAGTAAGAAAAGATATGTCTTCATGAGCTAGTGATACAATTTTGTACTAAGGAATGGAAGACTGCCATGAATTATCCTTTATCATTACTCTTCCTCACTGTTATTTCACAAAATCCCACAAGCTATCTCAATGTTTTTTCATGAACATATTTATGTTTTTTCTCAAAATATATTTGTTAATACAATAATTACATAATTTCTCTTTTCTTTTTCTTTCCTTCAAACCTTCCTTTGAAAGTGACATTTTATCTCTTTCAAGTCCATGGCTTCCTTTCTGTTAACTGCTGTTACATTGTAAATGCAGATGTACTTTTTTAAATAACCCACAGAGCACAATTTGTTTTGCTCATATATACATGGGCGTGTGGACATACAATAGAGCATGGTCAACCTACCAGGTGCTGCATCCTACAATAAAACTGACTCCTCTAGTTATATATGCTATCACCCCATCACCAGGGGTATGCAGGGGTATGCAGAGGTGTGCAGGGGTGTGCAGGGAGTGGGATCTTGAGCAGAGCTCTACTAATGATTGATAAGATCTAACTAGGTCTGTAGAGAACATTTATCCACAGATAACATTGTTTTCCTCTTACTTGCTCCCAATATCATTTCAACTAAAAAGGTAGAGAGAAACAGCATCAACCATCTTCTTTCTGGTAGATGCAAATAATTTTGATCAGTTTCCATCCATCATTATCCACTCCCAATGGGTTTCTGGCAGGGACTGGAGCTGAGTGAATGAGAAAGTTCCTGTGTTATATTTGACAACTCATCACCAACCACAAGCAATTAGGCAGACATGGATCCCTTTCTTGGATAGTCAAACCCACAATAATAGGAGATGCCAGTGAGAATTATCATGCTTAGGAAAGCTATCCTTCAAAATATTAAATAAAGAACTTCCCAGGGTATGGAAAATTTAGGGCTCATGGACTCCAGAGCAACTTCACAACAACAACAAAACAACAACAAAAAAAAAACAAAACAACAACAACAACAACAAAAAAAAAACTTCAGAGGTAGCCACATGTGGAAGTGAAAAGATACATACTTTTTTATTAGATTTTTTTTTGTCAATGTGGCACACACCAGAGTCTTTTAGGAAGAGGAAACCTAATTGAGGAATTGTTGACATAAGATTATACAATGACATATCTGTGGGGCATCTTCTTGATTGCTAATTCATGTGTGAATACCTAGTTTACACTGGGCTATGTTCCCTATGGGCCAGTGTTCTTGGGCTATACAAAACAAAAACAAAAACAAAAACAAAACAAAAAATTAAGCTGAGCATAAGCAGGCAGGAAGGGCAGAAAGCAAGCCGCTTACTTCAGTAGTCGTCACGCAGGTTACCAATTGAGCTCCTGCTCTGACTTCCTTTAATGGTAGATTATCACCTATAGTATACAACAAAACCTTTTGTCATGGTGTTTATCACAAGAGCAGAAAAATAAATTAGGACAAACTACTATAAAAGATCCAGAAAGCTGAAATCCTAGAGTCAATCCTCAGAAGAGAAAAACAAATGAAAGTCAGTAAAATAAGTTAAGCTAGTCTTTATATATCAATAAAATCTTAAATCTAAATGGAGTGAATTTTCAATTAAATTATATAGACAAATTTAATCAAGCAACACTCAAACAAGAAACCCCATGCACCCCCAAAACCAACATTCTTCTGTGAAACTTCTCACTGAATCTGCAAAGTCATGTACAGACCGACATTAAAGAATGAGAGTAATAGTCAATGCAAATGGAATATCATAAGTTCTGGGAGTAACCATGGCTATGTGATCTGACAAAATAGACTTTAACAAAAATTTGAGGAAAAGAAAAATCAAGTTACTATGTAATAATCAAAGGAATGACTCATGAAGAAAATATATAATTATATTTTTATATGAAAACACACATATATTTAATTTTAAGTATGTAGGCATCTACTGCCAGAACCCAAAATTACATTAATCAAAAAGTTATTAGTCATATATATATAGGTTCCTATGTTCATGTTGGACTTTATCAATTCACTTTTTGTAAAGGTATAAACCATCCTGACATCCAAATTATCAGCACGACATACAGAGTTAAACTAGATGAGGTCAAGAAATGTATAAATGCCTTGCTTCTGAGAATTATTAAATATACCTTCTTTTATCTACTCATGAGACATTTTACAAACTGTATCTTAAGCAAAAAAATATATTTTATACTTTCAGAAAATGAAATCATACCTTATACCATTTTAACTTAATACAATGAAAATAAAATTTGATAACAAAAGAAACAATGGAATAAACTAAAAAGTATAACAGAATAAACTATATATCAAACAAATAAATGTTTTAAATAAATATTTGAAAAATTTTTTTCAAACAAATGAAAAGAGAAAGCATCACAGACAAAACTGTAAAAGTACCACTAAGATGGCAACTTATTGTAATATATTCCTTTATAAAAGAGAAATATTTCAAATAAATAACTTAGTGCAACACCTCAATTTTCTATAAATACAAGAAAAATTAAACATAAAATTAGTAGACTGAAGTACGAAACAAAGTAAGGAAAAAAATCTGAGAAATATCATATAAAATCAATACAAAAGTAAGTGAAAATAGGAGGTAATTCCTTTAAAAAATTTTTAACAATTAGCTAGGCTGGAAAATAAATGAGAAACAACACAATCAACCACAGAAAACATACAAACTCATGGAAACTGAACAACTCCCTGCTCAGCAATCACTGGGTCATGGAAGAAATAAAGAAAGAAATTAAAGACTTTCTAGAATTCAGTGAAAATGAATGCACAACATACCCAAATCTATGATCTATGGAACACACACACACACACACACACACACACACACACACACACACACCAGTGCTAAGAGGAAAGTTCATAACACTAAGCACCTTCTTAAATGAATTGGAGAGGTCCCATACTAGCAACTTAACAGTACACCTGAAAACTCTAGAACAAAAAGAAGTAAACACAACAAAGAGCAGATGACAGTAAATATTCAAATGCCAGGGTGGAAATCAATAAATTAAAAACAAAGAGAACAATACAAAGAATCAATGAAACCAAGAACTGGTTCTTTGAGAAAATCAACAACATAGACAAAAGTTTCACCAAACTAATTAAAATGCAGAGGGAGAATATTCAAATATCAAAATCAGAAAGAAAATAGAGAAATGACAACACACACTGAGGAGATCCAAAAAAATCACTAGGTCTTACTTCAAAAGTCTGTATTCCACAAAGTTGGAAAGTCTAAAGAAAATGGATGATTTTCTCTTACCAAAGTTGAATCAATCTCCTGAACTACCTAAAATGCCGCTTTCCCATTGTGCTCTGTACACATCCCTCTCTCCATCTCCAGTTCTCCAACAGCACAGCTGACAGAATGGCTGGCCAGACTCTCAGAAATAAGAGGAAAATGTCTGAATGACTTAGCTATCTCCAGGTATGTAAGAGCTGCAAGCTCACTTGAGACCTGTAGGATACCTGGCCTTGAGGTCAGGAGAGGTCAAAGGGGAAGGAAATATTTGGTGCTGGCCACAAAGTTTTCCTTTCCCTTTCAGAAGCAGCATCCTTGTTCAGTCATTGCAGTCCTGTAACAGTGGTAAACTTTGGGCAGGAAAATTATGAACTTTCTTAATGTGGTGCAGTCCTTTTGTTTCTTCTTCTTCTTCTTCTTCTTCTTCTTCTTCTTCTTCTTCTTCTTCTTCTTCTTCTCTTCATCCTCCTCTTCCTTTGGAAAAGTGTGATATACTTAGTCTACTTTTGAACAAGTAATGCTTATAGTTGTGTATTCTTACTAACAATTGATTTGACTGACTGGAAGATAACTTTAGTTTTTTAGATGCAATTTTAAACCCAAGTTTGGAATTTAATTCTCTGATGATTTCCTCAGATCTGACTTGAGGAACCACACCGTCTATAGAGGGAACCAAGTGTAAGAATTTGCAAATGAAGTAAGTCACAGGAAGATTACACATTGCCACACATCTTGAGAGTATTTCACATCGAAAGTACATTTTACCTACATTGTCTACATCCATTTAAGAAAACTTCAACACAAAATTTATCCTGCCTATAAGATATGTAGGTATAAAGACACATCAGAGAATGAGGAAATGTCCAACCAATGCCTGGCCCAACTTCAGAGCCACCCTATGGGAAAGAACCATGCCATGACACTATTAACAACACTCTACTATGCACTTAGATAGATTCCTACTATAGCTGTCCTCTGAAAGGCTATACCCATCAGCGAATCCAAACAGATGTGGAGACTCACAGCCAAACATTGCATGTAGCATAGGGAGTCATGTGGAAAAGTGGGGTAGGGGATGGATAGAAGGGCATGGCAGTGACAGAAACTCTATAAGAAGACCAACAGAACCAACTATCTAGGGCCCAGAGGGGCTTGCAGACACTGAATCACCAACCAAGGACCATGCATAGACTGGACCAAGGCCCCGACACAGATGTAGCAGATGGGCAGCTCAGGATTCATTTGGGTCCCCAAGTAAGGGTAATAGGGGTTGTCTCTGGTATGGACTCTGTTGCATGCCTTTTGACATTCTCCCCTGATGGGGCTACCTTGCCAGGTCACAGGGCAAGAGGAAGTGCTCAGTACTGATATGAATTAATGAGCTGGAGGGAGGGTAGGGGTATCTCATTTTCTGAAGAATAAGGGAGAGGGAGAGGAAAAGAGGGAAGAGTGTGGGACTGGGAGGAGAAGAGGGAGAGGGCTACAATTGGGATGTAAAGTAAATTAATTAATTAATTTTTATTACTAGTTTTTATTTTTTATTAATTCATTCATATTACATCTCAATTGTTATCCCATCCCTTGTATCCTCTCATTCCTCCCTCCTATTTTCCCCTTACTCCCCTCCCTTATGACTGTGACTTAGGGGGACCTCCTCCTCCTGTATATGCTCATAGGGTACCAAGTCCCTTTTTGATAGCCTCCTATCCTTCCTTCGAGTGCCACCAGGCCTCCCCAGCCAGGGGACATGGTCAAATATGGGGCACCAGAGTTCATGTGAAAGTCAGTTCCCTCTCTCCTCTCAACTGTGGAGAATGCCCTGTACATTGGCTAAATCTGGGTAGGGGTTCAAAGTTTACTACACATATTGTCCTTGGCTGGTGCCATAGTTTGAGCAGGACCCCTGGGCCCAGATCTGCCCATCATAATGTTCTTCTTATAGGTTTCTGGGACCCTCTGGATCCTTCTATTTCCCCTTCTCCAATGCTTCTCTCACCGAAACTCCCAATAGGATGTCTTCCTTCTCTGTCCCACTTTCCTGATAAGTGAAGACTTTCATGGGGCATGCCCATTGGTCTCGTATCTAGATATAAGTGAGTATATACCAGTTGAGTCTTTCTGCTTCTGGGTTAACTCACTCATTATGATCATTTCTAGTTCAATCCATTTGTCCACACATTTTGAAAATTGCTTGTTTTTAATAGCTGAGTAGTATTCCATAGTGTAAATGTACCACAGTTTCTTTATTCAATCTTCCACTGAGGGACACAATAGCCAGAGCCATGTTCTGGCTATTATAAGGCTGCTATGAACATGGTTAATTTTTAAAAGAATCTGTTAAAACACGATTTGTTCTTTGTTCAAAGTCCCATCTCACTATATTATATTTTTAATGCTTATTAAAATATGAAACTAAATTTTAAAAAGATATTTCATTGACACATAGAGTTTCTAAAGAAAATTATGGATTATTACTGCAAATATTTAGCTTTTATCTTGCTCTATTTTTCCATCTGCTTTATTTGGATTATTAGAACATTATTCTGCATACTCTGCACCTTTTTCTCACTACATATATACTTGGTTGGCCACTTCTTATACTCATCATTTATAAAGTACACCCATCTTACTACATGAAGAAAACTTAGTACAAGAACCATCATTTCTCAAAAATTGTAATGTTTTCTAGCAGAAGCACTCATTACTATAACATTGTTAAATAATAGAATAATCTATTAAAATGTCACTTTTCCTGTCATGATTTATTAAGATGAGCCATCTTTGAGGTGCAATTTAGTGGAAATTAAGAAGACTATGAACATCCTTTCAATGGTTATTTATACCAATAAATAGACTAGGTCTCCCAGGGAGGGAGGTAAGTAGAAATTTTCTTCTCTCTTTTTCCTAAATCCATTTTATTTTATCATTTCTTCTTATAATTTACTTTTTTTGCACAGGATCTTGCTGCATAGAGCTTGCTGGTCTTGTTTTCTCTATAAAATGTAGGGTAAGCTCAAACTCATAACAGCCTTCCAACTTCAGCCATCTACTTGCTGGGACTATATGTTGACTCTACTATGTCCAGATCATGGTGTATCTGTCTTAAGATCATATTATTGCCATCCAATTAACTATCTATTAACAAGATCTGGTCTTGCTATGTATTGTCTAGAGTTATTTTCAGCATCATTTTCTTCTAATGTAGACACTGAGTAAGTCTATCAATTTAAGTTGTTATTATAGAATGATTTTAGCTAGAAACTCAAAGTTATGTACAAGGCATTTGCTGGATTCTCTAAGAAAAAGAATTAGATCACAATTGTTTTACTTGACATTTAAAGGGCTCCAAGACCTGGTCAGCCCCATTTATCTTCTTATGTGCAATTGCATTTGATTATATGTAATATGTCCCATTATTTCAATTGTACTATGAGTTTCAAAGACATTTTCTTCTTTCAGCAATGTGCATTTTCTTTCCTCATCCATTTCTTCTCATTCTAATGATGATATTCACATAATCTGAAGCCAAATGCAAAAGATGTATTTTTGTTTTGATTTTTGTTTTTCAGGACAGGGTTTTTCCGTGTAAGCCTGGCTGTCAGAGAACTGGCTCTGTAGACAAGGCTGGATTCAAACACCCCAGAAATTTGTTTTCCTCTGCTCTGTTGCTGGAGTTCTGGGATTAAAGGTGTGTCCCACCAATACCCTGAAATTGTTATGTCTTTATTGGAGCTTTTAAAGACCATCATTGCCTTTCCTGTATGTCCCACCTGTATATCCTTTATACTCCACCTTCCATGATATGTCTTAACACCTTAGGGTTGCTCCCTTTTCTACACATGTAGTGTTTGATTGAAAGGTATAATGCATCTCGTGTTGTTTATCTCATCAACTTCTGTCTATCAGTCCCACAGGTGATCATTGTATATTTACTCCAGCTTATTACTTATTAATTTTGGATAAAATTTAGTGAGTGTAATGGCTATGAAATTTAAGTAAGATTTATATGATGACTGAATAGTTGTGTTTTAGATGGAACTAACTTTATTATATTATTTCTGGGGAGATATGTTTATTCCCCCCATCCTGGTTGTGTTTTTTTTTTTATTAATTTATTCATATTACATCTCAATGGTTATCCCATCCCTTGTATCCTCCCATTCCTCCCTCCCTCCCATTTTCTCCTTACTCCTCTGCCCTATGACTGTGACTGAGGGGGACTTCCTCCCCCTGTATATGCTCATAGCGTATCAAGTCTCTTCTTGGTAGCCTGCTATCCTTCCTCTGAGTGCCAACAGGGGATGTGGTCAAATATGAGGCACCAGCATACCTGTGAAAATCAGACCCCACTCTCTACTGCCACCAGCCAAGGACAATACAAGCTGTAAACTTCAAACCCCTACCCAGACCTAGCCAACGAACAGGACATTCTCCGTGGTTATGTTTATTTTAATGTAAGTTATTTTTTTTAATTGTTTCACTTTACATCCAAATTGTAGCTTCCTAACTGCGTCCCAATCCCACCCTCCCTCCCTCATACATGCCCTCTCCTTCCCCTACTCCTCAGAAAGGTGAATCCTCCTCCCATAGCATCTGACCTCAGCCTATTAAGTCTCATCTGAAATGCATGCATGCTTTTCTTTTGGGGCCTGGCAAGGTTGCCCTGATAGAGGAAAGTCAACTATATGTGGGGCTAGAGTCCATGTCAGAAGTAGTCCCTACTCCCCATATTCTGGGACTCACAAGGAGGCTGTGCTGCCTATATACTACATCTGAGAAGAGGGTCTAGGTCCATACCATACATGATCCTTGGTTGGGGCATCAGTCTCTGCAGCACTCCCCTCTTCTGCCTGGGTTTGGTGGCTCCATTGGTTTCCTTGTGGAGCGCCTCATGCCTCCAAGTTCCCTTAATCCCCAACTCTTCCATAAGACTCCCTCTGCTCTACCTTGGAGTTGGGTGTGTGTCTCAGCATCTTCTTGGATTTCCTGCTACTTGAAGTCTTTCAGAGAATCTCCTGGGTAGACTCCCTTCCTATTCCTTCTCTTCAACTGCTTCTGATGGCTATCCTATTTGCCCTTCTGAATGAGAATTAAGCATCCTTCCTAGGTTCCTTCTTGTTAGTTAGTTTGTTTAGGTCTCTGTATTATAGTGTGGTTACCCTGTATTACTTGACTAATATCCATTTATATGTGAGTACATAACATGCTTGTCTTTTTGGGTCTGGGTTACCTCATGCAGGATGTTTTAAACAACTAGAATCTTGTAAAATCTGACCAGTTTCAGAGACAACTTGAAGGTAGGCACAGCTCTTTGGTTTGGTGGTTGGGCATAAAGTGTGGAAGAGATTGGTCGTAGTCTTGTCTACTTCATTAACCACTTTCATGTTACTGGGCAAGTTACATCTCTTGGTTTAACATCTTCTTTAACACCAACTAATGGAGGCATAGCTTCATGCTTCAAAAGGTGTGTGAAAATGGCTCAACCTTTATGACTAGATATATCAATTATTTTCTACCTTTAAAGATCTTCCTAGAAATTTCCTACAAGAGGAGCACTGATAAAACAAAAGCCTCCCTAGTGATACTTTCTCAGTCTAGTTGTATTTCACACAGTGCTGTGTGGTTACTATTATATTTTTAGTTTGCATTTTCTTCCATGGAAACTTTATTAAGTTAGAAAGGTGTGTGTTGTGAAATTAAGTAGAAAACATCAGCAACAATATTTATGGCATACATTAATCCTGTTTCAAATCTGTTCTCCTTCCTTTTCTGGCAAGTTAATCATTTGAAAACTGGTTAGGGAGGGGCTATAAAACAGAGAGAAGTAACTTCTCTAATCCTATTATTCAACCAACAGTCTACAATGAAGGCCAAAGTTAAAATAATGAAGGTACTGGTTGTCTGTAATCTAGAGGATAATGTAAGAACATTGTTTAGCATAGATGTGATGGCATTCCGAGGTTTTCCGATTATATCCAAAATGCTGACAAGCTGATTCTGCTACCTCATATGTGTCATTAGATAGCTTTGTGCTTGACTGAATGCCATGAGGCATCTTCATGTGATTTAGGAAATATACCTTCAATTAGTGGCCCTATCCACAATCTATTGGAGAACATCTTGAGGAATGATAATTATTTTTATATGTATGTATTTGGTAAATGATGCTATAAATGAACTCAGACCAAGCAATTACTAAACAGAAGAAATGAGGAATCCATTCCTTATTAGCATTGTGATATAAAAAAAAAATTAAGTGATGTTCTAATCACTTACCAGCACCAACAAAATTAAGGTGAATATTTATCTTCTGCCAACAGTACATAAAATAAACTCATTGCATACAGAGAAACGTGGTAATGTATTATCCTTCTCCTGATATGTCTTTTAAATCTTTTATCCAATATCTTAGCTTTATTTCAGTGCTAGTTTTGTCAATCTTTGTGAATTTCAGATTTTCTGTTGCTACTTTATAGTTAATGAACAAAGAAACAGTTGTTACCCATATTTGAGCAAACGTATAATTAAGATTTATTTAAAATTTCCCCTTTCTTTCCTCTTTTCTCTTCCTTTCCCTTTCTCTTACAGGACATGTTACTCTCTCTGTCTCTATTGCTACTAAGTCAATCAATACATTCTAAAACCAAAAGGGAATCTTTTGTGTTAGGGAAATGGCAGACAGGGGATGATAAATAAATGATATAATTGACTATGATTAGATTCAACCATAGTATTAGTCTTAAGGTTGAGAAAAGAACTTTCCACATCAGAGGGTTACAGGTATCCAATGGCAGATAAAACAGAAGTTCCTTTAACCATTAATTCATAACCACTGTGTGCCGGCTAATATCTGTCAACCTACCACAAGTTCAAGTCTTCTGAGAGAAGAGAACTTCAATTAAGATAATTCCTCCATAGATCAGGCATAAGGCAAGCTTGTAGAGCATTTTCTTAATTAGTGATTGATGGCGGAGAGCCCAGCCCTTTGTGGTGGTGCTGTCTCTGGGCTATGGTTCTGGTTTCTATAAGAAACAGGCTGATTAGGGCATGAGGAACAAGGAAGTAAGCTGCAGCATTCCTCCATGCTGCCTACATCCGTTCCTGCCTCCAGGTTTCTGCCCTGGACCATGATTCAGGATATATAAGCCAAATAAATCTTTTCCCCACAAGTTGCTTTTCATTATAGCAATATTAACATGTAATATAGAGCTGAAGGACATCTCATTGTTGGCATATAATCAAGACCAGTAATTTACAATTTAATTTTATATTCCTTTAAAATAAATCAAGGCAAATGGTGAGTTTGTGTTAAAATATTTATCCTGTTAACTGAAATAATTTTCCTAATCTACTGTCTTTTTACTTTTTAATAATACTTTTCCTTTTCTAAATGGATCATGATAAAAGAATTTCTCAGTCACATGTGAAATTACAAATACTTTATATTTTTCATTAGTTGAGAAATGTAGGACATAGTTAGTCGATGTACGATGTGTCTGATTTCTTGGCCTTCTTGTTTTAGGATCCCATTCCACATGCCTTCATGGACAATGAAATCCAATAGGGCTACAATGTATTATATTAAAGGGAGTGATATTCCTTGTGCAATCATCTTTAAAACTTTAATTACCTAATATATAATGCGATTTAAATTGAAAATGTGTGGTTTGAATGAAACTGCTTCACATAGTCCTATATGTAAACAATTGGTCTCCAGTTGATGAAACTGTTTAGGAAGAACTAGGAGATGCCGCCTTATTGAAAGAGGTGAGTCAATAGTAGTGAGTTTTGTGATTTTTAAAGACTCATCTTTCCCAGTGTCCTCTCTGGGCTTCCTGTTTGTGAATCAAGATGTGAGTTCCCAGCTGTTCTTACTATCTTTTGTTTTGTTTTGTTTTGTTTTGTTTTGTTTTACCACTATGGACTCTAACCCTCTGAAAAATTAAGCCCACTTAAATGTTTTCTTTTTGTAACTTACCTTAGTCATGTTGTTTTGTCATAGCAGCATAAAGTAACCAATACAATATTATTATGAAATAATGTTAAGAAAAAAATGTATTGTACATGGTCAGTAAATAAAAATTTTTATCAGAACTTATTAAAGTCTAAATGTGCTGATAACTCCACTTCCTCAAATGTTTAAGCCATCAATATTTCATTTATTACTAAAGACATTGTTTCATATAAGCTGGGAGTAGTGGCACATGCCTTTAATCCAAGCACTCGGAAGGTAGAGGCAAATGGATTGCTGTGAGTTCAAGGCCAGCTTGGTCTACAAAACAATTCCAGGTCAGTCAAGGCTACACAGACAAACCCTGTCTCAAAAACCTAAAAATTAAAAAAATAAAGTAAATAAAGACATTGTTTCTGACACTAGGAAGTATGTAATAAAAGATATGGTAGTTGGCTTTTTTGTCGTTCTTTTAGAAAGCACTTTTTTTTTATTTTTAGAAAACACTTTTAACATGATGGAAATATAAAAGAAAAAGGTAAAAACATAAATTTATTATCAATAATTTATTGCATGAAATACAATTGCTGATTGAAAATCTAGTACATAAATCCAGAAGAAAGTTTAGTAAAAAAAAAACTGCTGCTATCTACATAGCTTCCTTCATCTGAGAAAAATTTCAAATATCCTAAGGATAATTTCTCATCTTAAGAATAAAAATAAAAGTTAGGTTATTATTCAGCACTTTTTATAAGCAGTAGATGATAGTTATAAATCTACAGTTATTCAACTTATATGAAAACACAAAGACTGCTTGTCCTTTGGTACCATATCCAGTTACTTTTGTAGCACCATTAATGATTCCCCATGGGGTAGAAAAGGACAACCTTAGATTAGGTCACTTGTATTGTCTGCTAGAACACTATCCAGAATCCCTCATAGTTATCAGCACCCTCCTGCTTCACATATGGCATTTTATTTATTTATTTATTTATTTTTTGCTATTTTCTTTTTTTTCCATGTCTCATTTTTTTTTATTAATTTATTCTTGTTACATCTCAATGTTTATTCCATCCCTTGTATCCTCCCATTCCCCCCCCATTTTCCCATTATTCCCCTCCCCTATGACTGTTCCTGAGGGGGATTACCTTCCCCTATATATTCTCATAGGGTATCAAGTCTCTTCTTGGCTACCTGCTGTCCTTCCTCTGAGTGCCACCAGGTCTCCCCCTCCAGGGGACATGGTCAAACGTGAGGCACCATAGTACGTGAGAAAGTCATATCACACTCTCCACTCAACTGTGGAGAATATTCTGACCATTGGCTAGATCTGGGAAGGGGTTTAAAGTTTACCTCCTGTATTGTCCTTGGCTGGTGCCTTAGCCTGAGCGGGACCCCTGGGCCCAAATCTGCCCATCATATTGTTCAACTTGTAGATTTCTAGGACCCTCTGTATCCTTCTATTTTGCTATTCTCCCATGTGTCTCTCATTTAGAGTTCCAATAGGATGCCTTCCCCTCTGTCCCAGTTTCCTGGTAAGTGAGGGCTTTCGTGGGACATGCCCTTGTGCTGTCTACGACCATACCACCCTGAACGCGCCCGATCTCGTCTGAACGCGCCCGATCTCCTCTGAACGCGCCCGATCTCGTCTGATACATATGGCATTTTAAAATGTGTTTTTCAAGTGGATCTTTGACAATTTATCAGATTTCTTGATTTAAGTATGTTATTTTTTTACTTAATGGACCTATTATCTTAAGGGAATAAAGGTTCTAATAGAAGGAAACCATTTATTTTTTGTATTACAAAGAAAATGATAATACGTAATTAGGATTATTTTACTGACACTAAGGGAATCCGACACAGTAAATGGTGGATCTAGGTGGTTCTCAGGAATAGGTTGCAGACTGAGATATCTTAAAACCTCACCCTGTGCAGTACAAATGATACTATGTTCTGAAAATCCACTCATTTGAAAACCAGATAAAGGAGTCTTTTGTCTGCAGAACTCAGGGTTCTCTTTTCTAATTGTTGTTATACTCAAGAGGAAGCCACCTGGAGAACCCATTGTCCTTCTTTCAGTTCGTGTCCCTGGGTCTAACATCTCAGCACCAGCAAGAAGCATCGCATCACACTTTTCAGCAGTCCCTTAAAACATCCTCTGGGGCTGAGTCTCTCTTACTGCAGCCATGAGAGTTTCTGTAATTTTTAATGGATTGTGATTATATTAGTTGTATCTAGATAGCTCAAGGTAAGCTCTTCACGTCAAGTTCTGGAACCTTAACCATAACTATACGAACATTATTTTATGGTATAATATATTTTAACTTACTGGAATAAAGCTGGGAACATGTTTCAGAGGACATTATTCTGCCCAGTACATACTATAATAATTTAAATAACTCAATGAAAAAACTAATTCAGAGAGAGAAAGTGGAACGAGAAATAAATTCAGGAACAGGTTGTGAAAATTAAATGCAAATTTAGTTGATGCATTACAAGTCAGTAAAACTATAATATTTGGATTGATATCCTCCCATGGATGAAGTTTATCTAATTTTAAAACATGGAAATTATTTCCTATATAGCAGTCATGTTTACATTAATATATGCTGTTTGAGAAATAAGATGGAATCAACAGTAACTGAAACAAATCTACATTTCTTGTAGTAAAAATTCATGTGTATAAACTTTTATCCTATTTTTAGTTTTATTTTTTTGTTCTTCTTTTTGTGCTGTTAAGTTAATGGATGTTTTGTTAACAATTTCTTCCAAACTTTTCAGAATGTTTAGGAGCTAGTGTAACACAGTAAAATAAAATTTAATATTACAAATTTCCTAATATTTTTTAAAAAGAATGTGCATTCACTGTATGTTTAGCACGCACAAGTGTACAGGCAACATGAGGGTATGTGTATGTCTGTGAAGCTGTGATGATGTTCTTACACGCCCATTTGATCCTAACTATGGAGCCTATACCAAAAGAAACAAAAATCAGCTTACCTTAAGCTCCTAATTTAGGATTCTTTGAAACTGATCTTTTTATCATCCTTGGAAATATCACTTTAATTCAGCATATGCTTTTCAAGAGACTTTGTGATTATGAATTGTGTCAATATGGGTATTAGAAACTGAAACCAGCAGTCTTATAAACTGATGAAGCCACTGTGAAAGAGAGAAAGAAAGAAAGAGAAAGAGAGAGAGAGAGAGAGAAAGAAAGAAGAAGAGCCTAAAACTGTTCAGTAGACGTATCTGGAATTGAATACATATCATTGAATAGTTTTGCCTAGGAGAGGTTTTCAGAACAAACTGTGAAAGAAAATAGGCATTTGGCTTCAATTTTGAAAGATGGGAAGGATGAGTTAGTGTAACAAGGTACACAAGACATGCACGAGGAGCCTGTGAGGTTGAGGTGCTATACCACTGGAGTTAGATGTTGGGTGCTCATAGGATGAAGCAGAAGAGTGGCCACAGCCTTGTTCTAAAAGCAAAACACATGTGCAACGAGGAAGATATGATTTTCTATCTTACTTATTGTGTATTCTTGGGGAAGTTGCTGTAGTTTTAAATCTCTGATAAATGTATAAAGACATTGTCCTCATTTTCATGTACTACAAGTGAGTGTCCCCCTCTCAATTTAAGGAGATGTGAAAGAGTTATTTTTACAAGGCTAGGTTGAGAGCAGAATAAAATATGGACTGGGAAGAAGGCAAGAAGGTTGTGTACATAGGAATCATAAGGGTCAGCCATGTAATATCTGAGGAGGCTGAGAAGATTATTCTGTGAATGAGGAGGAACAGATGATGGCCAGAGGAGGTGAAAGTGTAGTGGTGACTAAATTGGTAACACGAGTTAATGTGATATAAAAAGGGAAGGAAACTCCAAAAACCCATGGGATTGCTAGTGCTGACAGCTATTCACTGGTACTGCTACTAAGGAAATAGAAAAGGTAGAAGCAAAGTAAATAGAACAAAAGAAAAAATTTTATTAAAAAATTTAAACTCCTGCCTTTGTTATTATAAATAAGCTAAAAAATAATTATGTTATAGTTATCTTGAAACTTGGGTTCTCCTTTCTAATGAATAACATTTTAATGGACTGTAAAATGACTTAATTGTATAATTTTTTGACATGAAATAATAGCTGTATCACAAACTTCTCCCAAGGCTGTGAGAGAGTATCTGACAGAACCAACTTGTAGGAGAAAAGAATATTTTTCCTCTTGGCTACAGAGATCACAACCTTCCTAGCAGTAGACCGTGGCCGATGGGTTCAAGTCCATAGTGGTGAGGACATTAGAACCGAGGCTTCTTAGTGTCCCTCAGGAAGCAGAGGGCAGAGCTGGAACTACAGGTGAGGCTAATGCTCAAAGGCTGAATTAAAATGATGTTTCTCAGGATAACAGAATGATCAGTCTCAAAGCATCTCAGGTAGAGAGATTAATTTATGCTGATTTTGTTTCTTTTAATGTAGGATTCCACCAGCCAGTAGCCAATGCCTTGACTTGAGACCTTCCAAAATAGCATCATATTTTGGGGCCCAAGGATTCAAATTCTTTTTCTATGAAGCAACATTTTAAATTCAAGCCAATATTATAATTCAACCCCAAAGCATATATCCATCCAACTCTTGGAAGCTATGACATTTTTCTCTTTTCCTGAAGTCTTTCGTATATAATCTTGTGTGTGTGTGTGTGTGTGTGTGTGTGTGTGTGTGTGTGTGTGTGTGTGTGTGTGTGTGTGTGGGCTCACGCGTGTGTGTGTGTTTAAGAAAGGGTAGTGCCCTACCCTAGTCCTCAAAAAGATGGAGCCCTCCTCTCCTTCCCTATCAAATCTCATCAGGACTGCCTGTATCTTCTTCCTCTGTAGCTTAGAAACGCTGTCCTCAGGGGGAAGTGATTAAAGAGCAGACAACAGATATATGTGTTTATTAGTTAAGGTTTCTATTGTTGTGACAAAAATTCCATGAGCACAGCAACGTGGGAAGGAAATGGCTTATTTGACTTACAACTCCAAAGCACTATTCATCTTCAAAACAAATTAGGACAAGAATTCATGGCAGGAACCCAGGAGTAGGAACTGACACAGAGGCCATGGAGGGGGTGCTACTTACTGGCTTTACCCTCATGAATTTCTCAGCCTGCTTTATTTTAGATCCCAGGACAACCAGCCCAGGGACGAACCACCCACAATGGGCTGGGCCTCCTCCCATAAACCCCTAATTAAGAAAATGCTCTACAGGCTTGCCTACAACATGGTTTTATGAAGGCATATTTTTCCATTGAGATTTCTTCCACTCCAAAGACTCAAGTTTGTGTGAAGTTGATATAAAAGTAGGTTGCAGAGCAGGGATTGAGGGGCAGAATGTGGCAGAGACATCTGTAATTGGGGGTGTTTGGGGAGCATTATAGAAACCTAGTGCAGTGGAAAGTTCCTGGAATCTATGAAGGTGATCCTAATAAGGACTCCTAGTACTGGTGAATTTAGGTCTGAATTGACCATCTCTTGTAGTCAGACAAGGTTCCTGTGGGAGAATTGGGTTGCATTCAATTGAGGTTTTGGCCTATGGGTTCCATGGAGATCCCCAAACAACCCAGGCTGATCTAGGACACACAGGGTTGATCTGCAAAAACTGACAGCAGGGCCCCTTTACTGGGGACCACTTCCATAAGCTCATTGAAGATGGAAAGGTTAAGCTTGTACTTGCATGGAGCCTTCATTTTTATGTTTTAATCTCTTTGGTGCCGAAAGATACTTTGCAGGTTTCTAAAGAAAACCCTGGATACCAATCCAACCACAAAACCCTCCGCCTACATTCTGTCCAGCCTGCAAGACGTGCTTGGACAATGGTAGTATAGAGCTTGTGGGAGTGGTCAACCAATGTCTGCTTTAACTAGAGGACCAGTCCATGATAAGGAAGCCATGCCCAACACTGCTTGCATGGCTGCGAACTGGAAACTGGATAGCTCAGAGACCTAGGGTAGAACAAAACCCAAATGGCCTAACAGAAACAACAATAACAACAACAATGATCAACAGGATTCCTAATGATAGTCTGCTAGACACATAGACTGCTGCTTGCCCAGTCATCACCTGAGAGGTTTCCTACATCAGCAAATGGGAAAGGATGCTGAGTCTAAATTGGATGTCTCTTTCAGGTTCCTCCGCTTGAAGCCTGAGCAATCCATTAGAAAATAAGAAGGAAAGATTGTAGAAATCACAGGAGATAGAGGAGGACACCAAAAGAACGAAGACCACTGAATCAACTAAGCATGAGATATACAGACTCACAAAGACCGAAGCAGTGAGTTTGCACTGGGTCCTATGCACAGACGTTGCAGCTGTAGCTTGGTACTTTTATCCAGCTCCTCATTGTGGGATCAGGTGTACTTTCTATTCTTTTGCTTGCAGTTGAAACTCTGCTCCTCCTGTTTGGCTGCCTTTTCCAGCCTAGGTCTGAGGGCTTTATTGTTTAGTTGTATTTGGTTATTTTCTCTGTAAGGCCTACTCTTTTCAGAAGGAAAGTGGAGGGGGAGTAGATCTGTGGGTATGGTGAGGTAGGGAGGAGCTGGAAGGGGTGGAGGGAGGGAAAACTGGTGAGCATTTATTATATAAGAGAAAAATCTATTTTCTATTGAAAAAAAAAAACCCCACAAACCAAAACAAAAATTAGGCAGTACAATGTATGTCTCAATGTCTACAGAGGTCAGAGGAGAGCTATGGATGGCCAGGAGCAGTAGTGATGGGCAGTTGTGAGCTACACAGTGTGGGAGCTGAGAACCAAACTAGGCCCTCTAGGAGAGAAGGGATCACTCTGCAAGGCTGAACCATTTCCCCTGCCCCAACACTTTACATTTTACTTTCCCATAAGCACTCCTAGTGGAACTCTCTGGCACAGATCAAATTACCTCAAAAACAGAGCAGTTTTCCTCTTCCTTGCTTTGAAATCCTCCCGTGGTGCTTTGTTGCGCTGTTTAGAGCAAAATGTTCAAGGCATATTTTGGAACAAAATCATCTTGTAATCTTTAAATGCAGACATTTCTTAAATCTTGTCTCTAATTGGTTAATTAACTACTAAATTGGTTGACAAGAGCTAAATGAAGAGGCTCTTGGTGTTCACAAGGACCCTGAGAAAATGAATTTAAAGATCACAGTGCCATCTGACTCCAAAGTGCCAAGTCCAATGGAGGGGGCCACTTCTCACCTTCAAGTGTGTTTGTATCAGCCAATGGGAACTAAGAATCCCTGCTTGTCCCTGCTTTTTTTTTTTTAATTAATTTATTCTTGTTACATCTCAATGTTTATCCCATCCCTTGTATCCTCCCATTCCTCCCTCCCCCCGCCCCATTTTCCCATTATTACCCCCCCATGACTGTTCCTGAGGGGGATTACCTCCCCCTGTATATGCTCATAGGGTATCAAGTCTCTTCTTGGCTACCTGCTGTGCTTCCTCTGAGTGCCACCAGGTCTCCCCCTCCAGGAGACATGGTCAAATGTGAGGCACCAGAGTACGTGAGAAAGTCATACCACACTCTCCACTCAACTGTGGAGAATTGGCTAGATCTGGGAAGGGGTTTAAAGTTTACCTCCTGTATTGTCCTTGGCTGGTGCCCCTGCTTCTAAGCATCCAAAACATGAGAGTGAGGTGGTATTGGTACGAGGCCTCCCTGGCACAGGCTGAGATACTCACAGGTTTCCTCTGTCCATTTTACATAGGATCTCACCTGCATCCTTGTGAAGCTGGGTGCAGCCTCCTACTAAGGTTGTCTGCAGTGCAGCTTCACTGGGTGTAGTTTCTTCTGAGAAGCAGGCAGGGAGAGCTGAGGAGAAGATTCTCATTATCAACAGAAATCGTTGTGTGTCTTGCTGAAAATAGCTACCACACATTATTAGGAACACAAGGGGAGAGGAAAAAGCAAGTATGAATGCTAAAAGCCATTGAGGTGATCCCTGGAAAAGATATTAAAACCGAGCATTTCCCTACCCTGAGTGGCACTGCCTGGGGGGCTGGGAGTCACAGCCTGACTCCACAGAGCATCACATGTATTCTACAGTGTCATGTACTAATTCTTACTCATTGTGTTAATTTTCATCTTAGGCAGCTCTAAGGCACCAGAAAAAAAAATCAATTTAAATTTTGTACAAGCTTTTAAAATATATGTAAATTAAATAGAATTTGCTGAGTTTTAAAAGAGTAATGTTTTTTGAGTCAGAGTTAAGAAGGCACATCCATGAAAGAAATAGGCATGAGCTTCTTGGAGTGGACCGGTGTAGTTGTAAGTTTGTATCACTGACATCGTATGGCCAGGAAAAGGCAGCTTGTATACTTCAAGATAATGTTGCCTTGTTTTTCAATAAAATTATGTCACTTTGGTGCAAAGTTATTTTAAAAAGATGCTTTGTTTCTTGTTTTTTAATTTTATTAATTTATTCAGATTACAACTCCATTGTTATCTCATCACTTGTATCCTCCCGCTTTCACCCTATTCCTCTCCCCTAGGTCTATGACTGAGGGGGACCTCCTTCCAGTAAATATGAACATAAGCTATCAATTATTGGTGATGCTTTGTTTCTTAATATGGAAAAACAAACAAATGATGTAACATTTTAATGTTAAGCCAGTATTAACATTCCCACTAAATAATGTGCTCTTGGTACTCTGAGTCCTTATTCTCCTCTTATGAGGTTATTAGAACAGTGTCTATACTCCATTTTCCTTTGTTTGAACACTAGAGAGTGTCCTGAGACAGGCTTAATGTTACCATTCAATTATTCCAAATTGTCTGGAGATGTGAGCAGGTGATGGGGAGAACACAGTATGTGTAAGGATGTTGCCTGCACGAATGGCATGATTTCCAGAAAAGATTTTAGAGGAATACTCTACCAATAAAAACTTCAGTAAGTCACAGCATACACCAGTAAATGACTTGTTTAATATCTAGCTGCATTTATATGACCAAATACGTAAGAGGTATGTTTATTACACCATAACCACAAACAAATGAGAAAAAAGTATTTACTTGAACTATCCTGCAGTTGCTACAAGGTTGCTACAAAGTCACTACGTGATGGGAATGTTTGGTCTGTGCACAGCTTGCGCTTATTACTTCATTGGCTAGTCTGTTCTTATGGGATGAAGAGCACGTTTTATTAGAAAGACTGACATCTTAGTGTATATTTTGGTACCTCATTCAATCTCTTGGCTAAAGAAGAGTATTTAAGCGAGGGCTTGACCATGACTGACATATCCGCAGCTGTTATTGTCTTTCGTATTACTTTCCATCATGCTTTCTATTTTCTGTTTCTTAATGAAAGAAAAAAAATCAGCACATACATTGAAAGTATAATAGTCATAATATCTCTGTTCTCTCTCCTCTCTCCCCCACACCCTTCTCTCTTTGAAATAAGGTTCTAAATATACTAGGCTGGTCTTAAACTCTCTCCATGGCTGTGGAGATTTTTGAACATGTTAATCTTCTTGCCTCCTTCTCCAGATAGTTGAGGTTACAGGCAGCTGGCCGCATGTCTGGCTCATGAGGCACTCCTGATAACATGGTGTTTCCTGCAGGCTAGGACACCACAGCTTCCACTAACCTGGCTGGTATTCTAAATACCCTCAAGTGGAGCTTTTACATATTTCCTATTTGTTTACATTTTTCTCATGCAGAAAATACTCTTATTAATATAGACACATGTTTATACATATTTCACTTCATATGGTGTGATTAGCTTTCCATTACCACCATAAAAAAATACTTAGAAAACCACCTTAAAAGATTTACTTTGGATTACAATTTCAGAATTGGCAGTTAATGATTTAGCTTCATTTTTGCTCTGGACAAATTGTCAGACAGAATATCATATCAATTTCTAAGCTGTTCACCTCTTCATGGCCTAGAATCAAAGAGAAGAAAGGACCAGGTTCCAGTGCTTTCCTCAAGGCATTCTCCCAAAGACCTGACTTCTCACTAGGCTCTACTTCCTAAACCTCCATTAATCCTCAATGTGCCACATACTAATGATGATGCATTAAATATATGCCTTGTGGAGGGCCATTTAAGTTCCAAATAATGACATATTGTTAAGAAAAGTATTTATTCTTCACTGTTAAATTGTCAGGATGGTATAAGAAGGCAGAACTTGAAACATCTCAAATGAAAAGAATATATAGTTGGTTATGCAGCAAATATTAAATATCTTAAGAATGAATGCGATAGCACTGAGAAAGGCAATGATTTTTCTAGTTATTACCATGAGTCATCTAATGCAGCACACCAAGGTCCTCTGAGAATTGCACAGTGTCACAGACATCGCTTGCATTGTCCTGGGCCAGTGATGTTTCCTAATTTCTCTATGTAAACTAGTCCTCTAACCAGCTCTTCTGTTATATATGACATTGAGTGATAATTTACACATCCCATTGGAAGTACTTTGCAAAAACAGGAAATTATTTCCTTTCAATATTTTGAGTGGTTTATCACCTATTAAAAGGAGGGTAGGAGAACAAAATAATTTAATATTCTTTCCATCCAAATATCTGGTTTCCTTTTAATATTTTGTTGTTAGCCTCTGTGAAATATAACTTCATTTTAATGTTTCTAATATTTAAACACAAAGCATGTAATTTCTGTTTTCATCAGCTTTTTGGCAAGGATCGATAGAATCATGCACTTACCACTGTATTTCCTTGATGTTTGAAAACCTGATTTTCATAATTTACTTATGACTTTGCATTTTAGTAAAACATATCACTTTGGAAAGTATACTCTAAAAAACCCAAGGAAGAAATAAAACAAAATAGAGACCACTGGACTGTAATAGAAAGATTAAAATTCAAATTATCTAAATCATATTACTTAAAACTTGGAACAAATATTGGCCAGCTTATTTCAGTCTCTACAGATTTGTTTTCTCATCCTATTCCCTGTCTATAGTGCACATTATGTTTTCTATGTGATGAAGTAATGCATCAGGAAGTGTTAATAATGACCAATGATGATAGGACCTTATACGTTGATACTGAAACTCGACATGAGTGTGCACACTGTCAGTTGCAACAATAATTTATAGAAAAGAATCATAATTATATCAACTGTGGTGAAAGACATTTTCAAGCAGGAGAGCACAAAAAGCCACTGCTTTATTTGTTGGCCACATTGAAAAAATTATATGAATAAATCAGGTTAGTTATAATCCTGCATTATAGGAAGTTTTCTGAGTTCGTTCATAGTGTGGCAGAATGGACTAACATGTAACCCCAGAGGAAAATCTCATCCAGATGACTTTACAGTGTGTTCAGAATCAGCCTAAGATGTAATTACGTTGCTCATGAGGAGAAGGCAGGTTTCAGTCCTAGGCAAAGTATTCAAAATGCAGAACATTGCTCACAGTGCATATAGGAAAGGCTTTCTAAGATAATGTGCTCTATGAATAATTTCTATGTTTTCCTATTTTGTGGAAGGATAGTTCTTCTTTGTTCCAATGTCAGTGAAGATAATACAGTGTCTGCGATGAACAATCCCTCAGGCACCTAAGGCTACACAGCAATAGCACCAGGAGGGAAACATGCAAGAACCCTAGACAATTTACTCATTTTTCTTCCTCTGAGACTGAAGTGGCTCATCAAAAAGCTACAGAGATAGACTCACGTGACTTGTGTAAGTGCACTGCTGTGAGCTGCAAGTCATCTGGAGACCATGGTTGATGCTTTCTACTGGCCCAGTATTAAAGAATCTAAAGAGTCCCAAAGAGGAGAACTCTTTATGTCTCTGTGATTTTATTTTCTTAGTTTATTGGACAGGTTTGATGACGGTGATGATTTCTTTCTTCCAATCTTCAAATCTAGGCTAAGTATGATCCTGTCCCTGCCTCTTGAGTAAAGCATCAGCATTCCTTCTTTCATTTTTGAAAGTCTGTGCTCAAGTTTAACATAAGTTTAAATCTAAGATTAATCATTTTTATGCATATATTTTCTAAAAATTCATGCTTTGATTTGTTGATTACTCTCTTATATTACTTATATCCGACGAGGTTTTTATAGTCACCCAGACAAGAAGAAGTTCATATGCATATCATCGCTTTTTACCTTTTTTTTTAACATGCTAAAAGAACTTGCGCTGCTCGTTTTGGACCACTTTCTCCATTATCCTATGCCTTTTCACATCATCATCCCAACTGAAATTCCAGACTGACCAGAAAGACTCCTTGTGATGGCATCAGGCTATTGGCACTGCATGAGTTAATTTTTGCTGTGTCTCCTCCCCATCCCTTTGTTCCTCCTGCTGCCACACAGTTTTAAAAATGGACTTGCTTAGAGAACTGCAACATTAGCTGAGATTTCCACCAGGCATGACCAGAGAAAGAGCAGGTGGTGTTGAGGGAGGAGACAAAGGTACTTGGCGTGTTCCATGGAAAACAGTATTGAATATTACAAAATGTGTCAAAATACTTTAATTATGTTCCTTGTAGTAGAACAATAGTAGTTGCTTTGATATAGCTAAAAATTAACTTTTATATACAATTTAACTAGTACTATTTTGAGTTCATAATAGTGTTTCTAGCTTTTCTTTGTTATAGGAAGACATTACTGCATCCACCATATAAGTGAACTCATCAAAAATTAAACTATTAATATATGATTTGGGTACAAAATATATTCAAGAGATGATAGGCTCACTCAATTTGTATTATTTTTTCCTCTGAGCAGAAGCAAGCAAATAAATATGCTGTCAAAATAAAAATCATATGTGCATAAGCACAAATAATTTGAAACACCTGTAAATGCATGTTATCAGTACTTGAAGATAATGTGATAATATTGGATAATAGGGATGGCCCAATATATAATAAGTGGGTATTAATAATAATTCTAAAGTATATTATTTAGAAAAAATGTCTTCCTAGAGTTGATAGTGCACCATACTGGTATAACTAGGGCTTGATATACAAGCCCCTTGTTTGATTCCAAGCACTGAAAAAGAGTGATGACAGTTTTATATTTACAAATTATAATTGATGTGACTTTAAGAGTTAGATGGCAACCAAGAAACAGAGTATTGAATAATATCTCCAATATCAAGTGTGTTAAGAAACTTCCCTTTGTGTTGTTAGTCAGAAGAGTCCAAGAGAGTCCCGAAATAGAACTATTGCCATTGCTCTTGGTTGCTCTCAAGAAGTTGAAGGTAAGTCTCTATCACTGACCACAAGGGACTTCATTTTAGATACAGCAGTCAGGAAAAAAATTGTGCTGCATCTGACTTGAGATTCTTATCCCTAAGGACTAATCCTCGTTGTACCAGAAAATGCTATCTAAACCACCGAGGGAGGGAACAATCAGTTGTCTTATCTTACCTTTTAACCATGACAATAATGGCAAGATAGTTTTAAGGTGCATTAGTGGTACTCATATCTTGGTGGAAACCAATAGCTTTATACCTGGAATAATGCCTGATTAACAAAAGAGTAATCACACCTGGTACTTTGACAAATATTTATGCATCTTATTAGAGAATGCACTACTGACATTTTCCCTAAATCAGCATAATTACTAACTACTTTCCAAATACTCATCCTTATAACCACAGGTAAGTGTGGTTCTCACACTTCATCAAAAGAACCTCTGTTTTCAATAAGTGGAGACCACTAAAGAAAACCGCATCTGGTCAAAATATAGAGCCTAATTGACTGTGGTTTGTGACCCAAATCTCCATCATAACTGTGCACCTAGGGCTCAGGAACACTATAGAAGATGGAGTAGAGAAATTTTAAGAGTTAGAGGACTAGATCATTTGCTGTGATATTGTAACTTCTAGAAATAATAGAGAAGCTACACCCACGAAACCTCAACAATACAGCTGAAAATAAGAGTTGTTGTGATGGAAGGGAGAAATCTTATGAAGGGTCCACACACAGACAGAGATGAATAAACAATTAATAATTGATGATAAAGGGAGAATTAGTCTTCCCCAGGATGAGTTCCTTTAAATAGTTATCCAATATCAAGTTTACAGCTCTAAAATTATACATGCAAGTAATACTAAACACACTCAGCAGGCTATATTTACATATATATATATATTTATAGACAAATGTAACAATAATAAGTAGAGAGGGAAGAACACAGGAAAGCTTGGAGGCAAGAAAAGGAAAATGGTGTGATTATTTTTTAATTTAAGATAATTTCAAATAACACAATAGTTAACTGATATTGAAATGAAAGAGATGTCTTCATGATGAATTTTTATTTTTAAACAACTTGTTTTAAATAGAATAGGGCTAGATTCCCTTCAAAAGTGTGTGTGTGTGTGTGTGTGTGTGTGTGTGTGTGTGTGTAAGAGAGAGAGAGAGAGAGAGAGAGAGAGAGAGAGAGAGAGAGAGAGAGAGAGAGAGAGAGAGAAGACTTCAGCCCATGTTGTTTCTGTAAGGTCAGAATTTTCTCAGCATTGGAATCTTCTCACTCCAATGCTAAAACTTTTAGGAAAGTCTCAAATGCATGTTGTTAATACTTTAGAAACATCTACATGAAACTTACAAAATTTTCCTTTCTTTTATCCAACAGTATGCAATTGCAGTGTTTGAACTCAGTGGTCAAGGGTGTAACTGATCAATAACCTAGAAAAATGAAAATATGGTTTAGGATAGAACTTTCTTGTATTTACTTGTACAACTTAATAATCTTATCAATGATTGGGTTCATTATGATTTTATTTCTAAAACAGCATACATTTCAATTACCAGTAAAAAAAACATGTAAGGACTTAAAGGGATAATGCTTGTTAAGTACTATATGAAATTTTAAAATACTATTATCATCATTTTGCTCTTTCAAACACAAAATGATACAGAGTCACAATGCAATTGTGGCATTGGTTTTATTCCAGGGTTAGATTCAAAATTCTCATTGTGAATCGTAGTGAGCAGAGTTTAGTAGTTGCAAGTGCAGATATGAATAATGCTTTTTTCAAGAGAATACTAGGAATAGCTAATTTCTGTGAAACCTCATTATGTTTAATTTTAATAATGTAATTGTATTTAATTATGGGGAATGTTTAACAAACATTGTTACTTGGTTGTGGTATATATTTAATAAGCAAAGACTAAAACAGAAAATTTAATTACCCAAAGAAATCTTTTCATATGTTATTCATTTTAGAATGGGTTTAAGCTGATTTAACTAAGGTACCATGAGTTACTTCAATTGGACATCTGGCCAAAGGTCCTGTTCCCAGCAGGAAAAAATAAAACGGGCTCTTTGGCACTTTTAATAAGCAAGTATGATGTTTAGGAAATAAAATTTCATTAACAAGTAGGAGAGGCAGCTCAGTGTCAAATGTTAGCACTTGTTTTTTCCATGTGTTGGATTTCCACTACATAACCACTAATTTTAATGAAATGAAAAAGTTGACCATAAAATGAGGGAGTTTTTAGAGCTACACTAGGAAAGACAAACATCTTATTTATACTAGCAACAAAAAAGAAAGCAAGGTTACTCAAAAGAGACACTTTGTGCACAAGTTTATTAAAAGGGAATTATTTATTGAAAACTAACAGAGATAAGTATTCACTTAATAAATGAAGGCTCACACTCATGTGGTTTTCTGTTATCTATAAGGAAAATCACAAAGCAATTTATTTCTCTTTAATTTGGATGTCAAATATGTCTTTTTTTCCCCCTTCTGATGCCTGGTAGTGAGATATAACGTGTTTTTATCTGTAGATAAAGCTTCAGAAACCTCATTCAACCCCATGTGAACATTAAGAAAAATCACGACAAAAAGCCAGTGAAAGAACAAGTCTGAAATAATTTTTAATCTTGCTGAGAGTGGTTTTAGGAATTTGATTGGTGAGGCTCTTGTGACTTAACTGTTGCAAACAGTAAGAGAAGGAATACCACAATGGTCAGCTTCACAAATCTGTACAGGTGAAGTCTCTACAGCACTGTTAACACATGTTTGGTGTGGAGTTAGAGACTATACTCATTGCCCTGTGACTTTTCTCTCACAAATGCAAGCAGGAACATCCCTTGCAGTGTCCAGTAGCAGCTTTGTGATGTAAAATACAAGCTTACAGAATGTATGTATGTCAACTCCTTGAGAAGACCAAACTAAACAATAACTGCTGATGGTGACTTAACTTCCTTTAGAGGGAAATTATTACCACAAATCGTCTCCTTAAACCTCAAATATTCTCTGGGATACCATTCGTAAGCCCCCTTCAGTAGCACCTTGTAGAACATGGAACCTGGTGTTCTGACTAAGACTCAGGGCATATTCATCTGCACAGCACATGGTGGTTCAACTGAGTCTTTCTCTCTAGATGGTTCTGAAGATTCAGCTTGCCTCAGCATCACCCAGAAGTCCAGTTCACACACACATTTCCAATTCTTGTCTCTCACACTTGGAAGGCATGAGATGTGGTCTGACAATGGGTTACTAACATCTGTCAGGATCTGGTCAGGGTGGTCCAGGAAACATATTTCAGCCATTGTTCTAGCTTTTCATGTTTTCTGACAGATTGCATAATATGTCTGCCTTCTGCAGCTTTGCTTATGTTATTCTCTCAGCTTATAAATAACACTTTGTTTCCCACATATCTAATTTTGAGTTGTTATTCAAAAGGGAAGTGGAGAAAAAATTTGAACAAATGCCGAGCATTTCAAGCTAAGCAAAAGGCGTTTCTTCCATATTCTCATGGAACACTGAACATTTCTCTATTAATGTCTAGGACACAAGGTTCTAAAGTGTTTGAATTGGAATAATGTTAAAAGACTGTGAATGATTCAACTACAAGTACCATGTATGTTTAATTGTCACTCTACATTAGTCAGTGTTCCATTGATACAATAGAATAATTGAGACTGAGTATTTTATTAAGAGGAGGTTTATTTAGATCATCTTTGAGAAGGAATATTCAAAATGGGTGGATTCACTAATTTGACAACAAACCTTTTCTTGGATACCGTTGGTAGGCTATTTTATTAGCACTTTGAAGAACAAGGAAGCTATTATTTTGACAAGGCTCAAGCCTGATTAATCCTCATACCACATGGTGTATATATGTGTAATAATATAAATGTATATGTAAAAAATAAATAAAGTAAAAAAAAGTCCTTCTGCAGGCCAGACCCACAAGGGAAAATATCCTTTTTGGATAATTCAACCTGAGCTGATTCAAGAAAACCTTCATGAAGTGTGAAAAATGCCCCCCACCTTTGCCATTAGGGTGAGTTGTCACACAAGTACTTATACTCTGGGTATATGTAATGAATAATATAAGTGACACATGAATGTAAATAAACGTGTGATATACGGGAAATCACACTGAGTTTCGGAGTAAATAGAGAATATATATATTATGTGAGTTTATTCATCCATCCATTAAAATGATTGTTGTTACAACAATAACAACAATAACAAAAAGAAAGAACTAGTTTCTCTCTCCATGGCTAGATCACATCATGGTTGACAATATTGTAGCATCATGTGTGTGAGAGAGAATAATTGATGATTGAGGAAAAGAATGAAAGAAGAAAAAAAAAAAAGGAGAGATGGTGGGGGCTGACAACAACTTGCCTGTAGGCCCCATCTCGTGAAGATCCTTTTTCCTCTTCACATCACCCACTGAAGCCCAAACAAGCAATACTAGAACTCTTGGCTGGTGCATAGACAATAGCTGAACCACAGACATTCCCACAGTGTTTTTTAAAATCCTGATTTGTTTGGAAACTTCTCTTTGTATTCTATACACAAATTTTAAAAAGATCCATTACTATGCAGACAGTAAAATAATTACAGGTAAAAAACATTTCAAATACAAGTCTGAGAAAGGATGGCAGAAATGAAGCTTGCTTGAGTGTAAAGGGGTGCAGACTCAGTCATGTTATCAGACCGATCTAGAGAAAAGCTCATTGGAAAGTGTATCACTTATGACTCACTGAAGACAATTGCTCAGTGTGGGAATTTGTATAAGCATCATCTCTTGGGTTAGTTCACCAATACACCTGCTTGTCTGGAAAATAAAAGCTCTGTAAAAGAAATTTAAATAATTACAAGGTAACTTTGCTTCATGTCTTATTCAAATATCTTTATGTTGTTTGAGTTTGATAATCTCACAATGTATTCTAAACTGGTGAAAAATGATTTTCTTAGATATTGCTTTTCTCATATTTGGATTAATACTAAGGATTCTAAGATACCCAATATGCTAAAATTACTACAACTCCATTTCTGAAATAATTGAAAAATCACAGTCCTCCACTGCTTATTTTTTAAAGTGCCCTTTCATTATCTTACAGTGGGAGCTGGATGGAAATACAGAATGCAATTCTCCATTCTGTAAAATTCTCTAAGGGGAAAAAAAGAAAATTTTTGTAAAGTAAAGGATGGGGAGAAAGATCGGGGAGTTAAAATCTCGATGCTAATTAAGATTGGTCATTTACATTTTCTAAGACGAGTAATAACAACACAAAAGGTAAATGAAGGTAAATGTTTTCACTAAGTATTTTTGTAGCATCAGATTAAAAAATGATGTCCCATCTCTCTGGGGATACTAGCTTGCCGGACTACAAATTTAATGGAGATAATTAGGGCTCACAAAAAAAAAAAAAAAAAGCCATGTGATGATCAATAAGACTTTATGGGTCATATTTACTTTATAATGATATCCCAGGAAACCCTAGGGCAAAATAATGATTCTTGTGTCTGATGGATCTGGACCTTCCAGCATATCTCTGCAGCCTCCTCAGCACTGGCTTCTGGTTGCTTTTAGTGGTTAGGGGGCAGGATGTACACCTGAAAGGGTGCTTGAGACCATGGCAGACACACAGCTGCAAAGGATCCAAGCACACTGAACCTTGTTTCTGTGTCAGAGAGTTAAAACAACCCATTGGTGTGCACCAGCCTGTCATCTGCATCACAGCTCCTCTTCCTCCTCCATGCTTTTCTCAAAACCAAGAAAGCAGATACTGAGGATTTAAACAGTGCTTATGTGTCCATGGATGCGTATGCAGTTGGTACTCCTATGTATAAGCATGTATGTACATCTGTGCACAAGCTTGCATTCATGCATATGCATTTGTGCATGTGCACGTGTGAACAAACGTGTGTATTGGTACATGTGTACAAGTTTGTATGTGCATATGTGTGATCATTCACACATGTATGTATCTTTGCATGTCTCTATAAGTGTGTTCATGTGTATATGAGAATATACATGTGTGTGTGTGTGTGTGTGTGTGTGTGTGTGTGTGTGTGTGTGTGTTAGGGTTGATGTTGCAAAACTATGTGGAATATACAAAGAGAGAGAAAAAATTCATGGCAGAAAAAATGAAGATCATTTCTCTCTTCAAAGAAGAGGGCTCTCTTTGCAACTCATTAAAATGTAACCTTATAACTGTGTTAGGCTAAATTTCATCTTTAAAAAAGAAATCTACTAATTTTAATCAGCCACTAACATTTCCTTTAATATTCCACCCTATGATTTGAAACTAGCCTCAATGCATTGATCTAGAATTAATCAAGGAATGGCTGGAAAAAGCATGTTTAAAGGGACTAAATCCTTGTAACTGAAGAAGAGCATTATGACTGAAAATGTCAGAAAAATATTAAGTATTTTACATTTGTCATATTGAAACCTGCTGTTTCTAATCATCTACACCATTCTATTTGCATGCTATATGCTAGGTTCTTTTTGCTTAGTATAAAACCTACTTTATCTATTAGAAGGTTTGTAGAAAGCCTGATTTTAAACTGCAGAGGGTCTCATTGTTTTGGGGTAACATTGATATATAATTTTTAATGAATATCATTTTTCTTGTGATGTAGGACAGATATATAAATGAGAGAGAGAGAGAGAGAGAGAGAGAGAGAGAGAGAGAGAGAGAGAGAGAGAGCATTTAATGGCTAAATTAGTGAAAATGGTTATACAATGTCTCCATAAGATTTTTCCCTTTATGCCATAATTATACAGAGGTCAAAATCTTATGATTCTGCTCACCCTTTGAAAGCCTGTCTTCTTTCCCACGTGTGATGAATTTATACTGATGCCATTTCCAGGAAGAGACAGACAGATTGATGACATCTTTCCTCCTACCTTCAACTCAGGAACTGGTCCAAGAGGCCCACCACCCCATTAATGACTTAAACTCAGGGTCATTCTTTAAAAGCAAAAGCCAAGTCTTCTTATTATTTTATGTCTTCCCTTAAGGTCAGAAAATTTGACTCCCTTCTATCACCATTTACTGCTGCATCCAGCAAAAATTGTCTTTCCTGCTGATTGACAAGGAATGATGACATAAGATAAATGGTCTACTTTGGCTTTCCATAACACTTTTTCTTCTTGTTCTGCACTAACTGCCCCCATGTTTAGTACCTCCACCATACTCTCTTGTCTCATCTCTCTCGCTTGAGGCTGTACTACTTCAATTTAGTTAAAAATCCATACTTTGCTTCAAATATAGCATGGCCAAATTTAAAAAAAGCAATAATTACTATGGATAACAGTTGCAAAGCCTGGAACAAATTCAGAAAATCAAATAGAAATATTTTAAACACACATAAAAGGAAAAGGACCATGGGTACAAACATATGTAAGCAAATTTGTGCCTTCAGAGGACTAAGATATCTCCATTCAGAAACCAAAGAAACATGTACTAAACTTGAGTCCTAGTAATAGATTGAACTAAGAATGTAGGCATTGTTAGAAAGGAAAGCAACCAGAAGCAAACAATTGAGTCCTGAAGATGGCTGGGCCCATTAAATATCCCAAGGAAGGAAAGTTTCAAGTCATAGTGCTAGTGAGAAGATCCACAATGTCAGCAAACAAGGACAAAAACCAAGTAAGAGGCTTTCAGACACAATGAAAAGTGAATAGAGACAAGGTGGGTGTGAGAGAAAAATCATGCGATAATTAATTGCATGCCTTTATGGACAGTATTTGTTCAGTCTGGGCGAGAAAGAAAACATTCAAAGGACAATCATTGTCTGTAAGTCAGTAATGACCTGGACACATTGGTCCTAATCAAGACTGTCACATGGTTGCAGCAGTACTTTATACACATTAAGAAAAACATCATTGGGAGGCTGAAAGACGCCTCATCAGTTAAGAACACTTGCGTGCTTACAGAAGACCTTGGTTCAGTCCCTGAAATCACATGGCAGCTCTTTGTAATTGCAAGTTCAAGTGTTCATCAGCTCTCTTCTGGCACCCAGGAGCACTGCATACGTGTTACATACATATACAAGATTAGGAGAGACCATATGCATTTTCCCCAACAATGCTGTGATTTTAAGTGGTGGTGTCATTATCCAGGTCATCTTTATGTAGTCATATTGTTCACATTTCATGAATAAAGTATCTCTGTGATGTCTAGAAGATGCTATCAAGCAAGAGGAATCCTTAGTTCTGGTACTTAAAATCTTTCAGACCCTTCTACCGTAACTTTCCCTGAAAAACATTCAACTGTATTTTCAAAGGAGATAATTTTAAAATGGGTGAAATGCTAAAAACATAAGAAGTCCAAGTCAAAATATAAATAATTATAAGGTAAGTCTGGGGGCACAAGTAATTCAGGGTACTGACTATTAGGAAGTGTATCTCTATTAAATAAGTCACATTAATAATAAAACAAATAACTTTAAACTAGAAGAGACACTAAGAGTGTTAAACAGCATCTCAATAGGCATCTATCTTTTTTGTGATGTCCAATAGATTAAACATTTCCTGTGTGTAGAGACAGGAACAAACACACACCCATCGTTTCAAGCAGATCTCCTCATGTTTTCAGATGAAAATTCTGTGCTGGGCCACATCCAAAGCTAGACTTGGCTCCATGCACCCTGCAAGCTACTTGTTGGACATGCCTGATAGATATAAAACCATGTTACCGCCTTATTTGTAAATGCACTTTCTTTTTTTTTTTTTTAAATAAGCAGCTACAACTTTTAATCAAGTATAAAATACTATCTTCTGCTTGAATAACTTTCTTTTTTTATTATTAATTTATCTTATTACATCTCAATGTTTATCCCATCCCTTGTATCCTCCCATTCCTCCCCCCCCCATTTTCCCATTATTCCCCTCCCCTATGACTGTTCCTGAGGGGGATTACGTCCCCCTATATATTCTCATAGGGTATCAAGTCTCTTCTTGGCTACTTGCTGTCCTTCCTCTGAGTGCCACCAGGTCTCCCCCTCCAGGGGACATGGTCAAATGTGAGGCACCAGAGTACGTGAGAAAGTCATATCACACTCTCCACTCAACTGTGGAGAATATTCTGACCATTGGCTAGATCTGGGAAGGGGTTTAAACACTTTCAAAGTAGACCTTAATACCAAAGCCTCCTCAAGGAAGGCCTCTATATTAAACAATACTTGGTTATCTAAAGCTGCCAAACCTGCCTACCACATGCAAAGCCCTCTATGTTATACATTATTGGCTATTATTTTATCGAACAGTGGGATGATCTGAGAAGGCATAAGAGAATAGAAAGAACCAAATAAGGCACTAAAAAGACAGAAAATATAAGAGATGAAGATATAAGTTCAATAAGCTTTCTTTAATGAATGTTTTTTTTTATTTCTTGCATATGAATAAAATAATCCTTTAATGTATGTGATTTTAAAGGACCACAGTTACAGTATAGGTATTTAATAAAGAATGTAACTGAATATTTATGGAGGGGGCCTTAATAGTTTCCTAGGTCAATAAGACATCACCTTTAGTATTGATAGTTTTGTTTTTTGTTTGTTTGCTTATTTTTAGCTTTATCAAACAAGTGGCTAATTCATTGGAAGAAAATGAAACATATCCAATCAGCTACTTGTACCATAGTAAATAAAAATTGGTTATTCGCCTGGGATTTTCAACTTTTGGTGCTTCCTTCTGACATCATGCACACACAGTCACTTCCATTAGCATTTATACTTATTCAACAAAGCAGAGTTATTACACCCTAGACTTCCTGGTCCACTGCCTCCTTCAAAATTCACTAACAATGAAATCACAGAAGAGTAAAGAGCAGTTTCCTTTTTAAACGGTTCATGTTTCACTAATAAGATGATTCTTTGTATACAGGAAATTGCTTTTTAAAATGCCATCTTTATGAATATTCTGCTTAATTCAGATTAAAATCTCCCATTAGGGTAAGCAAAACAGGATGCTGACTGTACTATAAGAAACACTGTAATAAACTACTTTTTCAGAAATGCCATATGTAAAGAGTGAATGTTAACAAGCAGTTGGGCAGCTTGTATTTCTCCTGTCAGAGTGATATACTCTTTATATCTATATTATTCCTGTGTAGTCCTTAAAATTACTTCAGCAAGGAAACTCTGAATACAAATTTGCCAGATATGAGAATACGCATTTATATCTCTGGTACTTAAAAAGTACATTTCTCCCCATACACTGACACATTATAATGATGTCAAGGTCTTAAAAAAGGAGCATGACATTAACAAGATGGAAGGCTAACTTAATGGAAGTTCCATTGATAAAATGCCATCCTCGCAAAGCTAGTAATTGTTCTCTGACTATTATCCTCTTACCAAAGAGGTAATATATCAGGAGAGTGCTCATCTAGGCATAACTCTAAAAGATTCTCAGACACCGCAAGTTGTATATCACTAAACAGTGGAACATTAAAAGCAACTAACTTATTCATTAATTATGGTATCTTACTGACAGCAGCGAAGAATTATGACAGAAAATCTAATCATTAAAAATCTCATACATAGTTATTTGAAGATGTTGTTTTCTTTTAAAAAAGAAATGCATCCCTTGAAAAACAGATCAAAGACTCCATCACTGATGCACAGATTAATAATGACATAGCACAGGATTGTAAAGTTTCTGGGATTCTAATTATGCTTGTGCTCCAAGTTTCTCATAGCTCACACAAAACTGATTGTAATTATGCAGCAGAAAGTTGTTGGTTTTCATCACAATGGTAGTTAAATTAGCTTCTGTATAAACTTCTTACCATTAATTGTTAAAACTTTGAAATAAAAAACACTATTCAGATTGTCATAGAGTGCATTCCTGACACTCTTTCTCATGGTCACTGAAGTCCTTAAGATGACATTTTAAAAGTATACCTGTTTCAGGAGGATTTTCCATGATTATTAGATTCAGTAATAGAAAACACTTACAATGAGGGTATTGTGTAGAATCCTGGGAATTATGATTTGCTTGGCATAATAAATTGTTACGGTAGAACTTGTGACTCTTCCACTGACACTATATTTTGGGTGATAACTATCAAATTGCATTTTTTTTTTTTTCATTTCACAAAGAAGCAAGAAAAGAAGAAATCATGCAATGATCAAAAACTGCTTGACTTCACTGAACCCAGAATCCTTTTTAAACATCCTTTCCTACATCCCTAGTGTTCATTCATTTCACAAGTCTTTTCAAATCCTGAAAATACACAACACAATATAAAAAACGTGAACTGCTTAGCCTGTTGTTCTGATCCTCAGAATCTTAGATGAAGAGTTGAGAAAAAAAAATAGTGAAGGAAGCTGAAGACTAAGGAACTGAGAAACCGACCTTTTAAAGTGGAAGTCCCAAATTCAACCTGTCTCCTCTAACTTCTGCTTTGGAGCAGTCCTGTCTAAGACAGAAAGACTGAAACTTCCTCCCCTCCTATGCTTAGTTATCAAGGCTATTAGTTAGGACCCGCCTTCTGGTCTGCTAGCTACATCATAAAATGGTAAGTTCTTAGGCTTCCTGCTCTCAGAGCAAAGCATGGCTACATCAGGTAACTTGGTAGCTTCTGATGCCCACAGTAGTGCCCATGGGCCTGGAGAACATCCCCCACGAGTCTGCCAAAGGGAGAACTTGGGTATCATGGAGCAGCATGCATGTCGTGAGCTACACAGGCCTGAAAAGAAATAGTACTTTTTCTAAAAATATGTTGCAGTGAATTTAAATTTGACAGTAAAGTCAAATGTTAAGGAGCTCCATTTTGTTGATGTTTATCACTGCTGCTGGTAACATGAACTCACTAAAAAAGGCCATCCTGGACTCTGTTGGCTGCACATGTATGCTATCTGGTTCATGGCACACGCAGTGTAAGAGTTGTTAACACTTATCCTTAAATTCACCCAAATAGATTTTCCTTTTTTAAAACTTTCTGCAGAAATGTATATGGAAAAGAGCCATTTTGGAACTACATATTTGAAACCCATATGGCTAAAGGCTGCTAAATGCCTGGAGCATTATCCTGAGAAGTTCTGTAGCTGGATTTTTATTCACTACACCAATGTTACATTTGTGATCATAAAATCAAGGGAGAGTAAACGGGAAGCCTACCACTTAATTAGTATACTCTAGATTAATTTGAATCTTTGCAATTAGATAACAAGTTTTTCAGTTATTTCATGGGAAATCAATAACAAAAGAAAAAATGTTCACAGAAAAACTGTTTTCAGGCATTTTTTTTCCATGTCCAAAGCTCTTAAAGCAGTAGTTTTATCCAACTGGATAAGCACCCATCTGCTGGGCAGATCCTAACTCTCATTGTCTGCAACCACAGCAGATAATCACTCTAAGACATTAGCTATTTATTTTTCCATATATATTAGCTTCTGTACTGATTACATTAAAATATACTTTAGTGTAAAAGACACTTTAATATAATTTCAGTGATACTTGTATTCATTCCAAATAATTCTCATAAGAGACAGTCTTCAGTAATTGTGAGTGGAGAAATTTACATTAGTCTTCATATATGTGATACAGAAGAGTCTAATAGTGATATTAACATATGCTGAATCAAGCTGGTATTGTTAGAATATTGAAGCAGGAATCGTGTACAAGAAAGCTGCACTAGAATGATTAAAAATATCTTTACCCTATAGGATTTCTCTTATACCTTCAAAATAAATAAAATACCTCTGTCATTCAAGTTCACCCACTGCTAATGTACATGTTTATAGCTATCAGAAAGCAGAGGTTTCTTTGCAAAGATGAGTAGAAAGACAGGTTGAGTATTCATTATATACTAGCAATGTGTGAAAAAGATGGATTAGATTGATCCCTCTGGCAATTCTCATCATCAATAACAGTGAATGACGGTGCCTGGGGAGAGCAACCTGCAGTCAACCTGTGATGCTTACTTCATTTCACAGCCAATACACTTGATTTTTAAAGTCAAGGCTGGTTAATGGTCCCGGATCATCCATTAGCTCAAATTTCAACATAGTCCTAAGGTAAAATGAGCAGGCCCGAGCCCCTCCCAGTTTACTTCATGGTGTGAAAGTGAACTGGATAATGAGAGTGAGTAGATGCATGGCCTAAATAACGCATTCAAGTTCAAAGTGTAGTGTTCTGTCTCTCATTCACATAAAAGCAAGCCTACCTACAAAATCGCCAAATAACACAGGTGATTACATTAGAAGTTTTAAGTAAGCAATAACAGAGTCTGCTTGTGTTTGATACTCGTATTTTTCAGAAAGCAAGCAACCTAGATCCAGAGGTGAGAGTTCTCCAAGCTGCTCCTGAGTTTGTAGCAAATTAACTCTCTTAGAGGAACAGATTTCTATTTTTTGCATAATTTCCTTCTGAGTACACTTTGCACAAAACAACAGCATGCAGGTGGCAGTCTTTCAAACATGCTGCTCCTGTGAGGACTGCTAAGCTTAGGAGTAATGGGGATCCAAAGCAAAAAACTTTTCCTTGTGTTTGTTGACTTATATTAAAGCAATTCCATGTAACTCCTATTACCCTGCTTCCTGTGCACATCTTAGTTCTAAACCGTGGATATATTATTGAGCTAAACATTAGGTGAGGCAGTATAAAGGGTATAAAATTATTAATAAAGTTCTGTAGGTAAAAGTGGCTATCATATAATTTTAACTATGTACACTAGTCCATAAGTACCAAATAATGTCCAGTGGTAGCATGATTGGTATAGTGATTAAAGTACAGCCGTTTAACCATTTTTGACCTTCAAAAATCCCATTTCTCATGGTTTGGTACAATTACTTGACATGCCCTTGGCAGGAAACAATGCTTTACAAACTTGTCGACTATTGAGGTGCTCTTAGTGTGTTTAAAGCATAAAGCAAACCACATCTATGCTCATTAATATGTTGGCTTTTTATGTTGAATTTTATGCTGTGCCTGACAGTACGCAAGAGCTTTGTGTGAATTACCAGTGTTATTCATATTAAGAGACAAAATATACAAAGAAACAATGAGCTGAGCAACAGATAATAGAACTACGACCCTAAGATCCTACAGTGATCAGTGCAGAAAACTAAGTAATATGCACAACCCTTGTGTTAGAACATTTATAACTTGGACAATATATTCTGGGTCATTGTTTTCTTTTTTCCATGTTCACTTGGTTTTCACTTGTCTGATCAGAAATGGCAATTACGTCTCCAAAGGAGTGTCAGTGGTGCCTGCTTCTAATTACCCTGCTAGCTTCCACATGACAACGCTTCCAATGACAGCACATCTGAAGGTGTTCCCTTCTTCCTTTATGAAACACTGTTAACATTCTGTCTGCCCTTGAGTTTCCACCATAGATAGGAAAAAGGTGTTGGATGACTTGCTTTCCCAAGCTCCAAGCTCCGAATAAATAGCCTGTTACTCTTTGTCTGCTTTTGACAGTCCATCTGCCTGACCTTGTTTGGAGCATTGGTAGGAGCCCAGGGGTGTGACTATGTAATCAAAGCCTCTTCTCAAGCTCCTGGTCCCTCTGCCCTGTTGCCTGCTGCTGGTGCTGCCTTTCTTCTGCTGGGTGTTTCACAGCTTTTTCCTTGCACAGCAGTCAGCCAATGCTGCCTTCTTTCTTCAGCCAAGGCTTTCTGTGTAATGTCTGCAAACAAAGCACAGGCTGCTTGTTAAATCTCAGGATGTAAACAAGTCACTGCCTTATTAAATATCACTGTAACAAAAATTTGAATAGTACTTATATAAAAGTTATTAATTTTTATCTCAACTTTAGTTTTAATAGGTAAATGAAACTATTTTATTATCTTTGTATTCAGATACACATAAGTGCAAACATACTCATGTATTTTAAATATATATGTACGTATACATACACATGAACATATGACTATACTAAATATATGTTTTGTATTCATACATATAATACACTATGTGAAACATATTTGCATCAATTTGTTTGCTTGTTTTTATCTGAACGCACAATCCTACTCCTATGTGTGGTCATTGGAAGGTAGTGCTTGTAGCATGGTGTTTTGATGAGTCTCAACATTTCTCCAGTGTATGCAGGTATCCCAGGATACTCAATGCAGATGAGGTTTGGAAAGGGAGGTTAGGAGGATGGACTATTAGCATAATCTTACAGAAAAACTTGAATTATTTCCATCCTACATGCTTATACCTGTCTTGGCAGAGGCTTACTACTCTATGATCTTAGAGTTTGCTTCTCTCTCTTCAAACTTCCACCACAAAGTAGACGAATTTCTGTTTTAATTGCAAATCAAACTATATATCTGTGTATTAACAGACATGTACATGTATCATCATACATGCTTATTTACATAAATAATTATACTGAATTATATATTTTATATATACTCATATGTAAGGGCAAAAATGTGCCCTGTGCTACATCTGAAGCATATTTACAGTAAAATATTCATGAAACTACAAATTTAATCCTGGCTCTACCTTTTTTATCTGATTTAATATCTTTTAAGATAGCACATTTCTTGAAAAATATTTTAAAGCCAAATACTGGAAGCAAGGTTAAATTGAAAAGTATTTCAAAAGATTAGTAAAACAGGAATAGAGTAGGAGGAGGAGAGGAAGGGAGAGCAGAGAAGGGAGGCGGAATGAAGGGAGGAGGAAGGGAGGAAGGGAGGGAGGAGGAGAAGAATGAGGAGAAAAGGAGGGAGGAAGAAGGAAGGGGAAGAAACTCAGGAAAAATTTAAATATGTTTCTTCTTATCATAAGCAACAGTAACAGTTAATGTGATCCATCAGTACTCTCACAAGTATTAGAAATTATTAAATATAGTTAACAGCTCCAAAATCCATATGCTTTCTCTTTATGATGCTCCATTTATTTTCATGGCTATTCATTCTTGCTAATAGTTATCTTTGTACATGATTACTTACCTGCATTCATTTATCCAATTTAACAAAATGTCATATGAATATATGGAAAGTATGTCAGTTTAATGAAAAATTACCCTAGTTTCTGACAGAATTTCACATATAAATAAAGCTAATTCAACTTCGGCAGAAGTTGATCTGAGTTCACCAAGATGATAATTGCCTCTCTCTTCAGGCACTGGGTAACTGGACATAAGAAAATTGATGTGTTAAAAAGGGTCTTCCCATTTCTCTCCTCCGTCTAGCTTGCAAAAGCTTCCCTTTGTTTCAGTCTCTTCACCTTCTTTTTGCCTCCATTCATTGGCAATCATCAATTACCAGAGAATTTAAGAAGAGTCTGGATTTTGTACAAATGCAACAAAGGGCAGACATGAGCTATGGCTCTGAAACCAGAAAGACTGAAAATACATTTAAGGCAGGGGCCCACAACAGAAATGTATATAAGCAAATTTTTAAATTATGGCTCTGAAAACAGGTCAGAATATGTGAATGAGAGAGAAAACAGGTAAACAGCCACGTGGCTCTAACAGAGTTCATGTGGATTATTTTATATTATACTCATCACCCAACACAAGCACTCCAGGAAAATTTCTTTGACTTATTTTTGTTTTTAAGGATATAGCAAAGTTCTGTACAACATGAAGTGCTGTGACTGTTAAACATAATTGGCTCAAGGATGTTAAGTATCATAAATCTAAAAGTGTAAGGGCATAGGATGAAGAGAGGGCACAGCAGTTAAAGAATCTCGCTGTACTTCCAGAGGACCTGAGTTTGGTTCTCAGCACCCACTTCCAGCAAGTAACACACTCCTATAGCTCCATTTCTAGTAAATCAGATGCTCTCTTCTGGCCTCGGTGAATACATACACACATTTTGTGTGTGTGTGTGTGTGTGTGTGTGTGTGTGTGTGTGTGTGTGTGTGTATATACACACACACACATACACAAACACACATACATCTCAGTAAAAAGTAATAAAAATTAACCTTCAAACTACATTGTGACAGCAATAATCAGATTACCCACTGCTATTTACAAAACATCACGTTGAAGGGTTTTTGTCATAGTGGTTTGACTCCTGTCATCAGAGATGTTCTCTCACACTGCCTTAGCTGGATGAGAAATTGTGTCTGCACCTAATAGTAGAGTTTGATACTTATATTAAAAAGCTAAAATACAGCTGAAAGTGACTCTAGCCAGCCTGAGCACGGCAAACATGCTTCTGATTGGTTTTTACCCTTCTCCCCATTTCCTTCTGCCTTACCAAAAACTGTTAAATTACATTCCTAAAATTAGCCCTCAAAGTCTATTCCATTATTTGTCCACTTCCTCCTCCTCCTAAGGCTGACTTCCAATGGTCAGCTAGCAAAATATTGAAGTTCAGCAATCAAAGGCCCCCTTTGGCTTTCCTAAATCATGTGCCCAATTAAAATACAGCACTTCATCCTAACACAGGGTTTCCCTCTGCACCTTTATTAACTGCCATTTGCCTTCCTATCCAAAAGAAGTCCTTTCTCTCCTTCCTGGGACAAGTACCCCTCCCCCCCATGTCCCTTGCACCTGTCCTTCTCTCTCTCTCTCTCGTTTCCTTTCCGTCCCCCTTTTCCTATATATATATCTTCATCCTTTGCCCCTGTCCTTTCTCCCTCAAGGGAAAACAAATCTCTTTTTTGTTGAGAACTTGGTCTTGAAGTGTTTTTTGTTTGTTTGGGTTTTTTGTTCTGTTTTGGGGTATTCTTTGGGTTTTGTTTTGTTTTGTTGTTTTGTCTTTTGTTCTTTTTTTTTAGAGGGTTTTTTGTTTGTTTTTAGTAGACTTTGAGATCTCACAGTAATATTACTCAGAATATGTGTCTTACTTTGAATTCACATTCAGGGCCGATAAGACCAGACTTTGTTGTACTTTAATAATAAGAAGTATATATGCACTCATATTAATTTTTAAAATATTTATCCTTACTTTACAATATAATACCATTATATTTTCCTTAACAATTAGAGAAAAATAACCATTATATTATAATTTTCTAATCATTCAAATTTGGATTGTCCATTAATTGGTGCTTCCCAATGAAACTTATAGTTTCAAAGATCACTGTTTAATGGTTACTAAATGTACATTTCGAACTCTAGCATTGAAAAATAATTTTGGACTCTAAAACTTTGCCTTAAATACATAGGGACTAAGCACGTTTCTGACAAAAGACATTAAATACTCTTTGGCATCAAAAACAACAAATACTAATTCACTCTCAAATATGAGTCTAAGTTATTAAAATGTTAAAGCTAATACTTGCATTAAAAGTCAGTACTATATATTAGGATAATCTTGAGATTATTTATAGTAGAATATTCTAGCATCACATTTGAAGAAACAGAATATGCTAAAACCAAACTCATTTCCCACTATGTTTCTGCATTATACCTTATAGGTATCAGTATATTGCAGCATGTATGTATGGAGTCTGTTTGAGGATGGTGCCTGCTGAAGTCATAAGAAAGCATCCGATCTGGGGTGTGGACATTTGTCAGCTCCAAACATCTATAAAGTGTTTTTGTTTGTTTGTTCATTTTTTGGTGTTTCAAGACAGGGTTTCTCTGTGTAGCCTTGGCTGTCCTAGATTCACTTTATAGATCAGGCTGGCCGCAAACTCACAGAGTTCTGCCTGACTCTTCTTCCCTGACTTCTGAGATTAAAGGCCTGTGTCACCTCAACTGGCTTGTTTAGATTTGATTTGGAGATTTTTGTTTGTTTCTTCCACAAACTGGACTGGAACAAGGTTATAGAAACATGAACGTTCAAAAGAAATATGAAGCACTTGTAGTTCATGCCCTTGAAGGTGGTGATCCGGGAATGGCATGCCATATTGTAGGGAATTAAAGGTGAGTGAGTTCATGCCTGATGGGCACTCAACAAAAAAGAAAGGGAGAGAAAGAATGAACGCAACACCATTTCCTTAGGCCACCTGAATCGATGCCTTGCTGGTAGACATGCTACTCATTTCTGGAGGTTTGGTGTGGTTAATAAATTCAGTAGTCAGCTCTGACTTGTGGAAACCAAAGCATTCATCAAACGATTTAATCAAGCCTTGAGGATTTCTCTTCTTCCAAGAGAGGTTTTCACAAAATTGAGGCTTTGTGGTGTGGGAGTGACATAGAAGGAAATGAGTTTAGGGAAGGACTTAGCTTAAGAAAAAATATGCAGTCATCAAGCATTTAAAAAAATCTTCAGGTAAATTGAATGAGGTTATCAATAGTCCACACGGCCCTCATTTAACTAGTTTTAAAATGAGCCTTAGTTTGAATTGCATTTATTTTCTTCTAAAGTTTTAGGGGTTGTCTAAAAATTCATTTTTCTAAATGAACACTACAAATGGACATTTTAATATAAAATTGTATATTATCTATCAAAGATATAAAATTGTCTACAAAAAAATACTGTTGGCATAGTTAATTAAAGGATATGGAGGAGTCATATTAGTAGCATACAATTGTTCTTCATGCTGACAATGCAGGATTCATGGAAGCTGTGTGTACAAGGTGAAGTACTTGGGGAGCGGGGATCAGTTAGAAAGGAGTTCAGGTGCATGCAGTGTTGCCCATGGAATTGCTGTGTAATGAGTAGGTCGTCCATCCTGCTCCTTGGTTCAAATGTGTTTTCCAAGCCCAGCTGCTCCTCATGTGAAGGCTGAATATTGGATATTTGCTGTCTCCTCGGTTTCTTTGTCTTTCACAAGGTAGCATCAGCCCCATCATTCACAAAACTGAAGAGTATTTTACATAACTATAGAGAGAAATAGATAGACAGATAGATAGATAGATAGATAGATAGATAGATAGATAGATAGACAGACAGAGATAGACAGATTGATGTTTTTATTATACACAGAATAACCACTGAATTTAGATGATTTACTTCAAATCAATTTAATACTTCAATTAATTTTTAGGTGAAAATAGTACTAAAGCTGAAATGTGAAGAAAGATAAAAAAGAATCTGCTGATATTCTAAGTATAATTTTATTAATTAACAATTTTGTACATGTATGTAATGTACTCCCATTACTCTTTCCATTCTACAATCACTTATATCCCTCTTGTCCCTACCAATCCCCCCTAGCATCCATACCAGTACTTGCTTAGATTTGTGACTCCCTTAGTTTAACCTGGGCCATCTGTTTAAGCTCCGGACCTGGGGTGTTCATGAAATTCACCTCTGTTTAGTTGATTGCTGCTGTTCTTTATCTTTCAAGGATAAATCCCTAGAGTTAAATGACTTGAGTTTGAATTCCAGCTTCACACCCAAGACAGACAAATACTACTTGAATTTGTGCCTTTTGAGTGATTGAGAGTAAGGAGGGTGTCACATACATACCTGCAATCCTGGGACTCAGGAATCTGAGGGAGAGAGCTGCTACAACTTAGAGTTAGTCTATTCTACACAGTGCAACACTGTCTCAAAACAAACAAACAAAAACCATAAAAAGGAAGGAAGGAAAATGAGTGGAAACAGTATCATATGATAGTAGAATAAAGCCTCATAACTCCTATAAACAAAGAGTTGGAGAGCTGGTTTGCCAACAGCCAGCTAGGATCCATACAAATTTATAAGATCACTACTTTCACTGTCTGTAATATTCATATTTAAAAATAAAGTCAGACTGGCTATTCCTGAGTTAAGCAAAATGCACTTAGAATATTGTGAAAGAAGTTTTCTTTTTCTCTAGAGAAAACCTCAACAATGGATTAAGAACATTGATGTTGATGTAGCTAAGACAAGAGCAGCATTATAAATAGAGAAATTTAGAACTCAGTGTGCTTTTATAAATTAAAAGCTATTAATTTAAATGTAATAACCATTGCTCATTATTTTAATTAGAGAAGATTTAAAGATGTAAAATACTTGAGTGTGCATAATATATTTATTTTCATGCATAACAGCCTTGAATTAACTAACTAGGAGGTTAATTCACCTAAGACTTATTTTACTTAATAATATGTTGATTACGTTGTTTTTTTATTTTAGTTTATTACTCTGCTTATAATTTACAATAACAGTTAGCTAACATTATATTTTAATTTATTAAAAGTTTTCCTATATTACCATCAAATAGTCTGTTATCTTGAATATAGAATTTTACAGATATTCCTGTCTGAAACAATCAGCTATTTATTTGCTGAGAAAGTATTTTCACTGCATATAATTTGTAATAAACCACCTAGATTTAGTGATATAAAATAAAATGATTTTTATAAGAAATTTCAGAGGACTGGTTGACACTTATTAATGATTAATGCCACATAAAAGTAGATTAAACCTTTTTTGACCTTCAATCACTTCTTTCATGTAAGTCTGTATTATTTGCACATTACTTTTAGATGATGCATTAAGAAAATGTCATCTTGGATGTCTCTAGAAAGGTAATAAATAAGCTTATTGTACTTATAAACAATAGAGTCTTAGATATTTTACTATGGCTGCACAAAAACTAAGGTGCTATACTTCCACATGATGGAATATTTAAAGCCTCTTTGTTGTCACCAATATAAAACGAGAAGAGAAAATTAAAAGATGAAAAGATGTCATTTGAATAATACCTTAAGAGGCTTCAATTTCTATGGGTTTATAGTAAAGTAGAACACAATGATATCAGGATTCTTAGAAGGGAAGATTGCTCACCTCTTGGGAGACAGGAAACTGAGAATAACAATTAAGGAACAAAACCAAGATATACCTTTAAAAGTACAAAATAGGGCCCAATTTTAGCAAGACCACACTTTCCCTAGTTCAACTGTCTCTATTGCCTCATTCAAACTTTGGTTCTATTAGTGGACTAAACTCCTTATTAGATAAAGCTGTCATTACCTCATCTTTCCTGGAAGTGCTCACCTATAAACCTTCTGAGGTATCTTACAGTAATCCTGGGTTGTCTTAGTCTAATCAAGTTGAAAATCAAGATTCATCATTACAAGGTTGTAGCTGGGATCCAAAGAGGAAAGCAGTAGATCCTTAGGTTTCCCAAAGCAGACAGAAAGGCTTTAAGAATCCATTAAACTTAGATTGGGAAAGTTTGAAGTCTATGTTCCACTAATGCTATTGAAACTAAGAGAGTTTGAAAGGCTAGACAATTTCAATTCACCATTTGATGAGAAGGGTCAAGCTTTGGTATCAGAAGTCCTATGTAGGGATTGATATTGGTGCAGCCATCTTTGAATTAAAACCCTAGGCACAACAGGTGTATGATACACAGGGTTTTGTCAGTCCACTACAGGTTAATTGAGATGTTCACAATTTTAAAATAGATACATAAAGTATTCTACATAATAAATACTAAATGTATTTTATATGTGTAGGACATATTTCTATATGTTACATTGAGCAACTTCTAAATACCATGTAACATCAGGTTAATTCATATATCTTTTTAATTATACATAAATTATATCAACATAAAGAAGCATCTTTTAAAATATTTTAAATATAGTAAATGTTGTCAGTACCAGAGAGTAGGATATACTTTATGATATTGGGATACGTAGTGATATGTAATACATGTTATCACAACAAACTGTATTAAATACAAATCAATTCTACTTATGAGCACAAAATACACACTTTTGTAGCTTAAACTATGTTGAAAGAGTTAGATTTAGATACATATAATACAATACATAATGGTCTTCAAATAGATGTAGCTTTCAAATTTCTTGAGAAAAACAAAAACCTAGAAAAGCATATAAGCAGACTAAGTCCATGTGAAATACTAGGAAATGCTGCAGTAGCTCAATTTCTTTTTTTCTTTCTTTCTTTCTTTCTTTCTTTCTTTCTTTTTAAATAAGCTTTTGAGAACTTCACACATGGGTACTTTCCTTACATTATTTCCATTCCCCATTCTTCTCCATCCAATCTTCCTGACCACTTATTATTATAATTATTATTTTTACTATTATTATTATTATTATTATTATGTTGTTGTTGTTTATATTATATATATTGTACAGAAATACATTCACATACATACACTCTCACCCACACACAATCACACTCTCACTCCCACACAATCTGTTTAATGTTGTTCATGAGTACGTGTGTTTTGGACTGACCATTTTGAATTGACCAACCAGTCAAGGTGATTACCTCTGGAGAAAACTGCAGCCATTGAACACCTGTAGCTCTTCACTTAGGTCTGCCTTATGAAAACTACATCTACATCATGTTATCATCATGTTTGCCCTCCAGAATCTGAAGATAAGACTATATTGCTAGAGAAAACATATTTCTCATGTTTCTGTTTTCCAGTCACTTGAAACAAACATGCCTTTAGGGTCTGTTATAGAATTGTTTATTTTACCCTTTTACCTCTTTCTCACTAGACTAATTTTGAATATAGTACAGATTCACAATCATTTAAAATGAATTCCTTTAAAGACATATTTTCTTGTTGAATTTCTATTTATTGATGATACAAAATGAATACCCTTGTATTTAAATCAAATAAACCAAACAAAATAATTACTGTATTTGGTATAGATTTTTTAAAATCTTAAATATTTTAATGACACCTCCAATATTGTTTGCTAATTAAAACGGTAATAGTTTCTGTTCTTGGAGGCTTGAACAAAGAGAACAAATTCTGTAAGATGAACTGTTTATTTTTATTTTATGTTTCTCATTTAAACATATTTACTAGATAAGCATTTCAAAGACCTATATTCTAGATATCTATGGAGGGCATTTAATCAAATGTTCATATTATTGGTTAAAATTTTAATGTTCTTTTAATCACTCAGTGATTATTTTCCTGTTTTGTGGTACAATAAAAGTATGTGTTCAAAAAAGATGGTAGAAAAGTAAAAAAAAAAAAAAAAATCATCACTTCCTATAAACTTGTTTTAATTCTTTTTAACGGAACCCGATATGGAAAAACTGTGTATTCTTTCTGAGTTGTTTTTATATATTTATAATCATTAATTTTCTCTGGGTAGATTTTATCAAATCTTCTCTTAAAAGTTGCAAATGACTGCTGCTGTTTAATGTGCATGTTAATGATTGACTGATACAATGTCATCCAGGGGAGGAATTTTCCAGTGCTGTCTCATTAACCAGATGACCTGCAGACATTGTCAGCACAACCCAGCAGAGGTGATTGATCGCCAAAGAATGGAGGTTAGTAACTCTCCCCCAGGTACTAATGTATAGCATCTTCACTTACCCCTGTCTTGGGCTTTTCCAGTAAAAGATTGATTTATTATGCAGCTTCAATGGGAATTTGTCACACTCTTAATCAAGGAATTCTATATTGCTACAAGTAAATCAATGACACTTTCTGGCAAAATGACTTTTACAGTACATGAAAAAAATTCGTTATGTACAGGTACTATTCTCTAATAGCAATGAATTTCCAGACATTAGTGCAATAATAGTGGGCAAAACAGAAAAGAAAAAAAAAATGGGTCATCCTTTGGCATACAGGCACTATTGTAAAATAAAGTGTTTTTTGTCATTTCTCAAGATAGAGAAATACAATTCAAGCTCAGAGGCATCAGTAGAAAGAAACACAGAAAATGGAGGTGAAAGAGTGATGAAGACATTCTTTAATGAGGAATACCTGAGGGGCTACAATGAAAAGACGGTATGAAGAAAGTAAAGTAGCCTGGCTTTCCTACACATTCCTTGTCCTTGAAAGCCCTGAAGGAAGCACAATGTGCTTTGTGGATTTCATGACAAGTGTTATACTTGGCCCTTAGCCAACAGTGGTCTCTTCAGTGGCAATGGCTGGACTTCTCAGCACTCTTCCAATCATAGACAATATGCTTTTAAATGTCAAAGGTGCCTATGAAGACAAAGTAGGAGCATAGCCTACCTGGTTCTACACTTCTGATATGCAGAACTCTAAGACCCTGTTGTTGTACAAAGTCTTCCAGTCTGTGGTGCTTTGTTACAGCAGCATTTGAAAATTAGAATAGCAGTCCACTAAGAAGAGACTTGATACCCTATTACCATATAGAGGGGGGTGAGGTCCCCCTCAGTCACAGTCATAGTGGAGGGGAGTAGGGAGAAAGTGGGAGGGAGGAAGGAATGGGAGGATACAAGGGATGGGATAACAATTGAGATGTAGTATGAATAAATTATATATATATATATATATATATATATATATATATATAATTATGGCCCTCCCTGTTGTGAATTCTGGTCGGTCCCTGTGGTTGTAGGACATGTAAAGGAACTGACTCACAGGACAGGAAAAATGGAATGCTTATCATGTTGGGTCTTGGAATTCACAAATAAGGCATTTTACAAAAAAGTTATATAAGGAAAATACAGTTTTCTCACCAAATGGAGAGAAGAGGGACTACAATTATTTAGCAAGAGTATAGTCCAAACTATACACTCAGAAATGTATAGTTTGGAAGAAGAGGTGGAACTAACTCATTCTCTTTAGATATTCCATTTGGAATATAACATTAAAAATTAACCATGAGAACTGACCTTTACAAAATAGAGCAAAATTCAATGTGACTGCTAGGAGATGCTTTGATTTTTCATTACATACACAATGTAAAGCACACTTCACAAATCCAGAACATAATTCAAAAACTTAGAAGAGCCTCATGTCTTAAGAAACCACATGGATATCATGTATTTAATAATACATGATACAATAATCTAATATGACAAGAAAGCTCAGTGTTAACATGAATTTCTATTTACAATTAAACTTGTGGCTTAAGAGCAACATCAACACTTAAAAGGTAAAGTCCCTTAGTATGACATGGTGAGGTGACACTTTCATTGCATGCCTCATTTCATCATAATGAACTTTAAAGGTGTGCCTTGTTTTAGAAGAACAATTTGTCCTTGAGGAATTATAAGCTCATTGGAGAAACACATGGACGTTTCCTTCCCTTTAGTATCACACACAAACACACACTCATATGTATCTTCAAATATACACATAACATATATATACATACACACAATAATTGTACATATAAATGCACACATTCATATCATACATACATACACATATAGCCATATATACATATTACATGAAGACATGCCACACACAAAACCACATATATACTACTAAATGCATATACAGATATACATATACACAGATTTATATACATGTAAAAATAAGCATGGGCACATATAAAAATAAGCATTCCCAGAATGTAACTTCCCACTACATGATAGAAAGAGTAAACTAGCCTTTAATCCCAGTACTCACTCGGGAGGCAGAGGAAGGTGGATCGCTGTGAGTTCAAGGCCAGCCTGGTCTACGAAGTAAGTCCAGGACAATCAAGGCTAAACAGAGAAACCCTGTCTTGAAAAAAAAAAACAAAAAACAAAAAACAAAAACAAAAAGAGAAAACTAAGCTCATATGGAACTGTTAAAAAATTAGTTAAGTATCAAGATATGAAAGTAAGATTTTAATAGTTCCATTACTATAAATTACATAAGAATACAAATATCCTTTTGATTTCATTTATTTCTTGGGAAAATAGTACTGAACTATTTTCTTAACTGTGGGTGATGACTTCATATTGTTTCCCACACAAAATGAAAAATATAGGTAAAAATTACATATTCACTTGAGGTAATCAATTCAGATAATGGAGTAAGTCTATTCATACTGTGTTAATTTTCTTCTTAGCTAAAGCTATCTGAAATCTTTCACTAATATTAGGTTTTAAAACACTTTAGAGTAATTGTCTCAAGCCAAAAATTGTAAGAATATCACAAAGAATAATTCATTAATAAATTTTCATACTGTTATGAGAGTGGTCTATTTTTCTCCATGGTAACACTAAAATAAACCAAGTTACATTAGAATAGCCAGAAACATTCAAACTGCCAAACATACAAACACTAAATTTCACTTTCATCCTAGAATTAGTTAAAGGAAATGTGTCAAGGTTTGAAAGAGTTCTGAAATGTGTGATCTTCTGATCAGGGTTTGTGCTGGTTAAAATTATTTATTGGCTTAATGTACATAAGAAATGCACAGAGTATTAAGGACTGTGGAGAAGTCAACCCTAAATTAAGATATTTATACTACCACCATCAGAGAACCTGACTGAAGAAAAGGCAGTAAAAGAGAGAGAAAGGGAGCTTGAACAGTAGCGTAAAGACTTAACATAGCCATGACAATCATAAGCTTACACAGCAGCTGGGTCCGCCTTCTGGCACTGACTGCACACACATCAGGCCAGCCCAACAATCAGAAGATAGGCAAGTGACTTCCCATCTGAATAAAAAGGGAAAGGGGGAATGTGTGTAGGTTACATATCTAAACCAATGTGTAAATGCAAACCATATCTCAAGCAAGTCTCACAAGGTGTTGGTCTTTCTTGGGGACGAGGTCCTGTTCTGACAGACAAGGTCTTTCTTATTGTTTTATTACTCTAGCTAGTTTTTATCTCCCAGAAAGATATTGTTGATGGAAAATCTATTTTCTGGCATCTTTTTTATTCCAACAGCCTGATGGTCAATGTGACAGGCATGAGTATCTTTAGAATAGATATATTTTCTGGCATATAAGATGACTGGGTGTATAAGAGGACCTCCAACTTTTCCAGTTAAAATAGAGAGTTTGTAATATACTTGCCCTATAATACTACCCCTCTTCCACTGCACATCCTGTGAAGCCTACTAGGGCATGTGTCTATTTGCAGTCAGGGCACAAACAGTCAGGCACTTTATTAAATGCCTGCAGACAGCCAGTGACAGCCTACCCTACCTCTTTCAGGCAAGCTCCACACTCAACCAGAACATGCACAGCCCTCAGAGTTGAATGGGTGGCTTCTGGTGGAAAGCCAATCCATGCCTACCTTCTCCTCCTCGGGGCACAGGAATGCATGCGGCTTGCTCCTCCCTGCTTCATACTCTCTTCACAGAGCAGGGAACTGGCCAGGGCACCCCTCACTATATGTGAAGGTCATATGAAGCAAGGGGAAGCAAGCTGCAGGTAAGTACCCAGCATATAAGACCACCTCTGTGTTTGCCATAGTGGTTTGGTTTTTGTTTTGTTTTGTTTTTGTTTTTTTGGCTGGGGCAGGGTGTTAAAAAGTCATCTTATATGCTAGAAAATACACTACATTCCTATCACACTGGTTGGTTATGGTACATTCTGGTTGTCTTCTGCCCAGTCCTAAAATTCTGAGTGAGGCAAAACTAAAATATAATAAACTAAATTTTTTGGTTTGGGGGTTTTGTATGTTCCTTAGTTTGGGGAGTTTTCTTTGTTTGTTTATTTGGTTGGTTTTTTGTTTTGCTTTTTTTGTTTTGTTTTGTTTTGTTTTTTGTAGAGGCGATTTGTGGACACTGACATGCTCACTGCTCTTATTCAGAATTGCACTGATAGAGGGCTACAAGAGGGCTGTCCTCTTTGCTTTTCATTCTTTTTCTTGGATAAAACATTTAGCCGTACATTGTTCAAATTGCTCTGTTAATTACTACCTTCTAAGGGCTTGGTGTAGTGACTACCATATCACCTGGAATATTAAGGAATATTTAATATCCAATTGCATCCTAGCCTTAGTCAGAATGATTTTGCAAAGTATGTAGGTAATTTTGATGCATTTGAACTTTGAGACTATTTGGTTTTATCTAACAAGACACTCTCATCTATCTGGGAAAAAAATGGAAATACTATTGCTTGCTACAAAGTATATTTCAGGAAAAAGGCTATGGAAGTCTTCTCATTGTGCCATTTATTACTCATTTCATCTCACTTTTATGCTGTTGCTGCTTAAAAGAGGATGCCTAAATAACACTGAAATCTCATGCACACTGTCAGGCATTAAGAGGATGGAACTATAACCTAATTATGATATTTCAAGATGAGAACTCAGAGAGATAATTATGATGAAGTGTAATGCTCCATTCCACATTGGGACTTAGCAGAATTTCTAGCTAGGAAGAAGGCCTTAATACATTTGGCTATTTTCACTTTGAACTTTCCAATCTTCTAAACACTGAACCTACCAAACCTCTTTGTCTCATAACAGCTCCCATCTCGACTATTCAACTACAGCAATAGAAGGTGCACTATGATACCTCTCTCCCACTGTACTCACACTGACTATATCCACACTCTCTGTCCTCAGATGCCTTTTCCGTCCTCCAATCTACACACTTCTGAGTTGCAGTCCTGACAGTCTGCATCATTACCAAACATGTTTCTGTTACCGGTAGTATTTCAAAACTGCATTACATTTTCTCTTTCACTGTTGATCCTTTCATTTCCTCTAGGTTAGGAGGCCTTAAATGCCTTAAAATTATAATTAACTCATGTTCACCAACTTTTAAAAGGTAGATGTGCAGTTCCCTTGAATGTGTACACTGCTTGAATCAAAACATTTCATTTTGCAGTGAAACCATTCCAATCCTATTTCCGTTCCCCACTTCTCTGGCTTCATCATTACTCAGTTTTCCCATAGTATTGTACAGTCCTCATCTTCTTGTTTCTTCTTTTAATTTCTCTTCAACAGCAGTGCCTCTAACTGGTAGCGATGAGCTAACTATGGGCCACCTATTATTTTTCTTATATACCACTTCCATAGCTGGTCTACCTAAACTCATGCATTTAAATATGAATTATAAGTTCAGAGAAAGAATTTCTGTGCATCACTGTATCTCAAGCTTCAGTGTTTCAATTTCACTTATTTAATAGATGTCTCCAAATTGATGTGTTATTTTTCTCAGTCAATGAGCAAAATTAGTTACTTTTTTGTCCCCACGCCTTCTTTTCATTATTCCCCTCCAGATCAATGATTAAATGACCTTTCAGTGACTTATTCAGAAAACACATTCCATCAAACATGATATTTTTCTTTTTCCTTCCATATAGACATTCTGATAACCACCAATGTATTTAATAAATATCTTGAATTCCTTAAATTCGTCTTTATTTTTTAGAAGACAAAGCTAAAATAATTCTATTTTAAAATCCTCATAACATTTTTCCTGTTTTTAATCTATGCCCTAAAACTCAGCCTGTGAAGTCATCATTTAAATACAACCAGCTCGTGTTATTTCTCTCCATTGGATAGTCAAGTGGCTTTTCAAACTCCACCAGCATTCATGATATATTCTAATGCATTTTCCACACTGCTGTATTCGCATTCATGGCACTCTAGAAGAATCAACTTCCTTTTTCATCATGCAGTCCCATTTAACTCATGAATTTTGTGTTCTGCATTTTGTAGCTGGTTGCTCTCAACCTCATTTTTTAAAACTCCCCATACTCTTTTACCTCCTTTTCCTGTGCAAATACAATGCCATTTTCTTTCAACCATTTCTTTCCAGATAGCACCCCTTTCCTGTTAAAGTTAACCCCCTATTATATAACATACAAAACGAGAGGTAATTTTACTTCTGTCTCATTCACTGTTTCCTCACTACTTTAGCATGCACAAAAAATAGTAATTATTCTAGGCAGCTGACATAGCTCAATTCATAGTTCTTGCTTAGGATAGAGAAACATAAGAGTTCAATCAACAGTGTATGGTAAATCAGATGTAATACCACATACTTGTAATTACCACTTAAGTAGATACAAGAGAATCATAAGTACAAGAACTTCCATAGCTACATAGTTAAGTTTGAATTCAACACAGGGTACTTAACAAATGAGAACTTAATACAAATATTATATCATACTTATACATATATTTATACATATATGTGTACACACACACACATATATACATATATATACATGTCTATTTCAACGTATGTTTGGTGAATTGTTGGTGATAAGGTCAATACTCTTTGTATATAGCACTTATTATCTGGTAGACTAAGAAACAAAGAAAAGGTGCAAACCACAAGCAAAGGTAACCCCTCTTAGTCAATTGAACAGGAAATAAAAAAGTTATTTAGCATAGTTATGGAGTATCTTGGACAGCGGTTCTCAACCACCCTAATATTGCAACCCTTTAATAGAGTTCCTCATGTTGTGATGACCACTAAGTGTATCATTTTTTTCATTGCTGCTTCATAACTGTAATTTTTCTACTTTTATGAATCATAATGTAAATTTCTCTGTTTTCCTATGGCTTTAGGCAAGCCCTGTGAAATGGTCATTCTAGACCCACAGGTTGTGAGCCACTGATCTTGATGGTCCAGATCAAGCCAGAGACAGATTCAGAGTATGGTGAGGGTTAAGTTTACTGATGCCATTGTCTTGCTTCATCTTCAGATGATGGAGGAGGTGAACAAGCTCCTTCTGATATTTTAAGGTAAGGATAAACTGACTTTTCCCCTGGTTTGTCTCCCTTTAATTTCTTCTTCTTCTTGCCTTTTTGCTCCAGTTAGTATCTCCAGCATTATATTACAATGGAGTGGAGATAGCAGGAAGCCCTGTCTCCTTCATGATTTTAATGGGACTAATTTGAGTTTTTCTTCATGTAGCATAATGTTAGCTAGAGATTTGTCATATATGGCCTTTAGTGTGGTGAGTTATGTTTCTCCTATTCCTACTTTCTCTAGGAACTTTACGATGAAAGTATGCTTTCAGAGGCATTTCCTGCATCTATTGAGATGGTCATGTGATATTTGTCTTTAAGTTTAATTATATAATTTATTATATTTACTGACATATATTCTAAATCATCCCAGTGTTTCTCATATAAAGTTAGCATGGAAAAATATCAGCAAATGTGCAATAAATGGCATCCATATGTTTGTCATAACCAATAGCTGTCCAGTTATAGTTAAGGTCCACTCAAAAGTAGGAAAATCATGCCTTATATTAGAAATGTAGCCTATTTCCTAGGGCCACGAAGTCATGAACTTTAGAAAGGACCCACTACATCTACTTTTCTAGACCAACATAATTTTTTGCTACATTATAAATCTTATTCTTATACATAAAGATAAATGTAGCTATCACTTATTATCAAAGAACCTTCTTTTACAGGAAATGAAGACCCTCACAGAAAGCCACAACTGAACACAATGAGGAGATCAATGCATCACAAGGAACCCAATGGACAAACCTATATCACAGATCCTGCATCTATGAGTCAGAGAATATCACTAAAGAGGAACAGAAAAATTATAAGGTCCAGAATACCAGGAAGTCTGCTGTTAAACAGTTTCTCATAGAAAAGGCTGCATAAACAAGACTAGAACTTGGCAATATCAATACATTTGCTAATACAGAAGTATAGAGATTTACTGGATCTTATACCTAGACAAATAATAATGGGAAATGAATTATTATTAAGATAGGGAGAAGTAGTTTATCTCAAAGATAAGCTCTCCTATTATTTTTCCAATACAAAGTACTTAGGTCTGCCACCATATACATGCCATCAACAAAAATAGGCTCATCAAGTTTATTTATATATTTGTGTATACACATTACATAATACATAAATACATGTGTATATGTGTAACATATATGTTAGATATTTGTGAAACAATATTAATACAAGAAAAAGCTATCAGTTTAAGAGGGCATGAGGGGATTAGGTGGAGGATCTGAAAGGAAAAGAGAGAATATGGAAAGTGATATGTCTGTATTCTAATTAAAAATGTATAATTTTTAAAATTAGAAGCTGAAAATAAATAAACTGAAACACTCCTTTCAAAAGATATGGTCCTCATATCTTAAGCAATCTGTATGAATAAATTTCAAGAGTAGAAGCAGAGTAATAGGAGAGGGACAATTATTTGAGTGGATGTCAGATTTTTATTTATTCCTGAGCCACACCTTGGTAACTGTGGCATCCTGGCTAGTTATGTCACCTTTATAATGTCTAAGTTCTTTGCTATCACAAGGGAATAACACTGCCTAGCCAAGTAAGGTTGTCATAAAGGTTAACCTGACAACACATATATCCCTTTGATAGATGGATGGATAGAAGGATGGATGGGCCCCAGAGGGTGAGACTGAGATTTGCATACTATATGGTAGAATGTCAGTCACACTGTGGTGTTCAGCAATGCATTTTTTATAGTTCCTTTATTTCTAGTTATTACAATCTGCTGGATTTACTGATTTTTACAATATTCTTCCCAGACATTTTGCATTGTTATTTTATGCTCATTTCTAACCAAATCTTTTTCTTATGCATAGTGGAACTTGTACAACAAAATGTGCTGGTTAAACAGTACATAGAGAAATATTTTGTGATTAATATTATAAAGCCTTAAACATAAAATAGTCATTGATTAATATTTCATTTTTGTTAAAAATGTAGAAAAATATGAATATACAGATGTTTTTTAAAGAATTAACACATGCCATTTATAAACTCACTACTCAAACAAAGCATTCAATTACAATATTTTCTTCTGACATCTCCTTCATGTTTTTCTCTGTATCATATAACATGAGTTATTCCAGATCACCTTTCTTCACTTAAAATATAGCCATGTAAACACTTAAATTGCTATGTTTAGGCAATGCTAATAGTTATCAGAACCACTGGACGCCTTCCTTAGTATTGGCATAGTTATAGGATAAGTGTATCCATAGACAAACAGTGAAAACACATTAAGTATGTTTTCACTACTCAAGAAAAGACGACTCCAACAATTTTCCTGAGAACAGCACTATTGTGTAATCAAGGCTTCATTATTTAAAGAGAGACTTACCTATCTAGGAAATGTATAGACACCCAATATAATGTGATGTAATCCAAATCCTATAACCCTCAGTGAGTGCTGCTGTACATCTACAGACTCCTTGGCCTACAGTCTTAAACAAATATTTCAGAAGAAATATTATAATAAATTATTTTAAATGTTACTCAAGCAAGGAGTCTAGTCTGTTTTCAGATTCCATCACAGTTTCATCTAAAAATAGGACACAGAAACAGATGAAAACAGTCATTTATTTCCTCTTGTGCAGTTTGGTAGCATTTATTTACCAATCTCTGTTAAAGAAACATTGAAATATAGGGCAATTCCAGCTGTAATTTCTACAAAGCAGAAAGGAGAGGATCTGGTAGAATTGCTCAGTGTTTAAGAGCACTTGCTGTTCTTGCATAGGTCCCAGGTTCTGTTCCCAGCACACACACATAACCCATCTGTTATGCCTTTAGGTTTTACAACAACTGATCACTTACATAGATCATAGAGGTCAAGCTTTAGTTCTTATTTTCACTGCTAAATTTAGATCATATATTCATAATTACATTGAATTTCTTTGTTACATCTTGCATTCTAATTTGGAGTTTGACGACTCTTAAAGAATCATGTTATACATTTTCCTATAATAATGTTCAGTGTGATGTTAATTTCCATGGGTTTTAACCAGCATATGTGCCATGCACCTATCATGATAGAATTATACAAGGTGCTTTCAGTGCCCTAAAACATACAATGTATTTTAGCGACTCAGCAGTCACAAAACACATCCTAAACTTCCAGAATCACTTATTTCCTATCTCTGGATCCACATGTCTGACTTTACATAGTTATCCACAGTACCATAAGACTGATGAAGAGCAGTGAGTTTCAACCCTCCTATGGTTGTAGCATTTTTAACACAATTCCTCATGCTCTGCTTATCTCCACACAGAAAGATTTTCTTTGCTTCTTCACCACTGTAATTTTGAAAATACTATGACATATAATATAAATATCTGATACGTGACCCCAAAAGTGTTGTGACCCACAGATTGACAACCATTGATATAAAGTATATTATCTTTTTAAGTTGGCCTATTTCTCTTATAAGCATGGAGCTAAGTTCCATCTCTTCTTTTCTGATCAGTTAATTTTGTTACTGGATACTATTATATTGTGAATGTACAAGCTGAATTTCCCTTCTTCCTACAAAATTTCACATTAGATATGTAACTTGGTGGCTTCCAATCCGACATCAACTAATCTGACATAAATATTCATGTGTAGCTTTTGTGTGGACATAACTTTTCCCTCAGCTGTAAAAGTGTGAAGGATCAACAGTGCTGGATCATCTGGAAAAATACATAATTTTCCCAGAAATTGCCAGTCTGCTCTTGAAAGCAGTTGAGTTTTTTTTTTTTTTTTTTTTTTTTTTTTTTTTTTGCATACCCAATGTTGATGACTGAGAGTCTCTGTTGTCCTCTCCCCTGCCAGCAGCTGACATCATCAGACTTTTAAATCTTTGCTGTACATTCATTTTTGCATAGTTTTAAGTTTACCAGCCATAAATTGCACTGAACATTGTTTCTACAGTTCCTTAACATTTGTATAATTTCTTATTCTTTGCATAAGTTAAACATAAATTATTTACCAAATGTGCATTTTAAAAGCATTTTTGCCAATCTCGATATCGTATCTTATTGGATTTTAAAATTGACAAATCGAAATCATTTATTGCTTGGTTACTCCCTCAAGCTTTTTGTCTTCATTATTGTAGCATATATTGCGGGCGATATACCACTGTAAAAGGGATTTGTGGCTGCCTTGGTGTTTATGCCACACCGTTTATAGTACGCAGAGTACCTTCCTGTACAAAGACACTGGAACATAGGGTGAAAGCTCATTACAAGGAGCAGCCTTCTATCTCCATGTTCCATATTTATGTTGTTTTCAGCAGTGTGGCAAACTAGAGTCTTGGCAGCAGTGTAAACTGCTGGGTTGTTTGATGGGGCTCCTTTGACCAGCAATTCAATTAGATGTAACACAGAGATGAGTGCCGAGTGTTGACCAGTTGGGATTCTGTCTCCATTGTTTGGTTGTTTCATTGAGATTGTCTTCAGTGTATTTATTTTAGGAAGTCTGTACTGTATTAGGCTTTCTATCTGCCCGTCAAATGTCCCTTAATTTTAGCTGTACTTCATCTTATTCCCTTCCATGCCCCCTCTTCCTCTCACTTGCCCCTCCCCACTTGATTGTCTCATTTCAGTCCTTCATCCTCATCTATTTTATTTCCATTTCCTAATGCGATCTATCTGTTCCTTCTAGTCCCTTGCCCTAGAGCCACTTCCTTCGGTTCTGTTTGTTAAAGCTTGTTTATCATTTATTTAATGGCTAATATCCACATATAAGCATATGTAAACTATATTTAAGTGTAGTAATACATATCCTGAGAATCTGTGCGCTAAAATTTTGTTTGTTTAAGGATTGTGTGTGTGTGTGTGTGTGTGTGTGTGTGTGTGTGTTTCTGTCTGTCTGATTGTTTTTACATTCAGTCACCTTTTTATTCCAAATATATTTGTCAATATATTTATCCACTAAACTCTCTTTGTTCCTGTAACAATGATCACTTTCAACTTTCAATGCTGTTTCATTGGTCTTTGTTTTAAACAAAATCACAGTGTCTTTGTTATTTTGTTAGGCAATTATCAGTTAAATATTTATAGAATGTAATAATGAGATGTATATGAAGAAATTTATTTTCTTTAGTATCATTTTTCTGTCTTGTTCTTTGTGTTTTCTTACAAACTTTTGACTTATACTGTTCATAACTACAAAATAGCTTGTTGATATTTTGCTTAGGAGTGTATAGTAATACAAGTTGTGTAAACACTGGCTTCTAATAAAAAAACTGTTTAGTTTCAAAGCTATTAATACAGAATATGTCTTTATTTAGGTTGCCTTTAATGTCTATGTACTCATGTAGTCATTAGTACTCTTTATAATGGTGATTTGTTTCACCATTTCATTTTTATTACACTGAAAAATGATTAATAAATTTTATTAATAATGAAAGAGGTATATATTTGTTTTGGATGATTTTGTATAGTTTTTATTTCAATATGATTTATGTCTCATAAATTTAGAATATTTCAGTTTTACATTAGTTAAACTGCTTTCTCTAGTGTTAAAATTAAAAGTTTAAATATTATATTTTAGATCTGAATGTATACATGAGACACTATATATTTCCTTTAAAAGTTAGTGATTTATTTGTATGTACAAATATTGACTATTTATATTATCATTTATACTTAATGAGTATTTTATTTAGTCTTCTTCTTGTTTAACTTTTATGAAGCTGATATTTGGAAGGCCATTTGTTTAAATTCCAAAAATGATGAATTTCACAAGGCTTTAATTCTTATTTAATTTTATTATATAATTATTTTATAAGGAAGCATTAGAATATGGATAGGGTTATTGAGAAAGAGCCTTACTCTTTTATGTAGCAAGACTGGCTTGAACATCATTGTGTAGCCCAGGCTTTGAACTTCTAATTCTCCCCTGCTTCATAATTCTGGATTCTAGAAATACAGGCATATTTCATATTATCCAGTGATCATACTATTTAAAATGTACTTGCTCTTATCTTATGCCTATAATGTTTTCTTCTATGTGTTCATGAGATGAGTATGCATTCTTCCCTTGTCAGATAGATCAGTCTCTGATGACAACATGACCAAAGGATTGAGATCTTCTTCCTCAACTATAGGTTGTGATTTCACCCATGTTTGACTCTAAAAATACATGGAGACATATTGAAAATTCCAATGATAATATTAATATATCTACTCTATGTTCCTATTAATCTTGGTCTCAAATAAATATTTAACACATCTGTAAGTTAGCATGCCAAGAAAAAAGTTCTGTTATCGCATCTTCACATTTTGTTTTGATCTTCATTTTCTGTTCCTTCATTTCTCTGCCTTACCCTGACTTATCTCCTTCAGTCACTAGTATCCCTACTTCTATTTTAATGTTTCATATATTCTATTATCGTATTTACCTCTTTTCCTTAAAGCATTTTTTCAACACTCATTATCCTTATTTGATTTTCACAATGTGAACACACATGCACACACATATACATATATGCACACACACATACATATATGCACATACATCTAGGTCTATATTGATATCTTTATTAGAAGCTAGTATCTATATGTAAGAAAGAACGTATTGTATTTCACTCTTTGAATTTAAGGCCCGTCACTGAATAGAAGAAATTCAGGTAAATTCACTTTCACAAAAGCTTCACATTTCATTTTTCCCATAATGAGATTGATAAGAAATATATTAGGAAAAATATCTCATTTTCAAGAACCTCACAAAAGTCCTCTACAATAAAAACTATAAGATACAGGTGGGAGTGGGAACTTTCTAAAATAAACAAGCCATTAGAATGGCCTTCTAGTCTCCAGGATTGGAGAAATTAATATTGAAAAATGGTTTTAATTAAAAACACAGCCTACTAATTTAATGACCTCTCCATCAAAATTCCAACAACATTTATACCAGAATTAGAAAAAAAACATAAAATGCAAATAAAAACACAAAGGGCCATATATATTCAAACCAGATATACATCTCACCTCCAATTATATTCCAAGCCATCCTGCTCATTTATCTGAAGATTATGGTGTTAAAAGCAGGCACAGTAAGAAACACTGTTTTCTTAGGGAACTGACCTCCTGTTATTTATTTCTCCCTATTTGCTTAAATGATTTTACTTCTTCTGAAATATGCTTTGTGCAAACATAATATATCTACCACTGCTATCTTTTGACTAATGTCACAGTGCACATTCCTCCATCTCCTCACTTGTGTTTGTTCATTATTAATACACATCCTTGCTGTGTGTGCTGTTCACTTGGTGTATAATGATAAACAGTTAATTAATAAAGTAATTAAAAGGGTTTGTTTTAATTTGCTACCTCGTGTCCTAAATTTTCAGTTTCGTATATGCAAACCTAACCACCACTATCATCAGTGTGATGATAGTAGAAGGTGGGCAGGAAAACTTTTAAATAAGCTGAACGGCATAGTACTCTCAGAGTTGGTGGAGACAGATTCTTTCTTCATCCCGCCATTGTGGCTGTAACACAAGCAGGCTGTGAGCTATGTCAAAGGACCTCACCAGATTCTGAATCCAGCAGTGACTTGAACTTGGCCTTACTGAAGGTCTTCCCATCTATGAGAAACAAATTATTGGTGGTCCCAGCCTTATAATGACAGTTACCTTTGTATAGCAGTCTGCAGACACAAAAACATTTTTATTATATTTCATTTTTAAACATATACATTTCTGTTATTACACACAAGAAAAATAACATACATATAATGGGAAGAACCACAAAACAATCAGGAATTTTATAAATGTTACATTCATGGTGATTTGGCTATTTTTATTTGGTTTTTAAACAACATATTAAATAAGTTGTTTTAACTACAGTCATAAAGGCTATAGTTAAAATTTCATACTATATGCGGATCTTATTTAATAGGTAGCTTTCATCTGCTATTACAAAAACCAATGATGTTTGAAGATAGATATGGTAAAGATTTTGCTATAGTTACTAGTTTACTATATGCATTTATGCTGTAACATTGTGTCATTAATCACAAATATAAAAAATATAATTATTGCCTAGATCTGGGTAGGGGTTGAAGTTTACCGCCTGTATTGTCCTTGGCTGGTGCCTTAGTTTGAGCGAGACCCCTGGGCCCAAATCTGCCTATCATAATGCTCTTTTTGTAGGTTTCTAGGACCCTCTGGATCCTTCTACTTTGTTATTCTCCCATGTTTCTCTCATTTAGAGTCCCAATAGGATGTCCTCCCCTCTGTCCCAGTTTCCTGGTAAGTGAAGGCTTTCGTGGGACATGCCCCTTGGGCTAGTATGCAGATATAACTGAGTATATACCATTTGAGTCTTTCTGCTTCTGGGTTAAGTCACTCATTATGATCATTTCTAGCTCAATCCATTTATCCACAAATTTCAGGAATTCCTTGTTTTTAATAGCTGAGTAGTATTCCATAGTGTATATGTACACAGTTTCTTTATCCATTCAGGATCTAGCCAATGGTCAGAACATTCTCCACAATTGAGTGAAGCCTGGGATATGACTTTCTCACGTACTCTGGTGCCTCATATTTGACCATGTCCCCTGGAGGGGGAGACCTGGTGGCACTCAGAGGAAGGACAGCAGGTTACCAAGAAGAGACTTGATATCCTATGAGCATATACAGGGGGAGGTAATCCCCCTTAGGAACAGTCATAGGGGAGGGGAATAATGGGAAAATGGGAGGGAGGGAAGAATGGGAGGATACAAGGGATGGGATAATCATTGAGATGTAACAAGAATAATGTATAAAAAAAGAGAAAAAATGTAATTACTATTTTACATAATTTTATAATATAATAATTATATAATTTATTTTAAAATAATCTCATCTCAGGGTTCTTTTTTGTTCTGTTTTAAAATCTACTTATGTGTATTTTCTCATATTGTTGTAGCATGCCACATAAAAATTTTCTTGACAACGAGCAAACTGTTAGTAGTGATTAATAGAAAATGAGGCAAATATATGTTTATAGTGAGGAGTTGTGTTAATTTGCCTGGGAGTATGATTTTGCTTCCTTTATGCAGTAAACATTGCTGCAGAGATGTGGATGTTTTTTTCTTGGTTGTTTTTATTCCTCTCTTGATTTTATGTTCCTAAAGGATTATTAATGATGAGTCTGTTTCTAGCAACCTCTTCAGCTACAACACACTGTCACTGCCCGAGAACTACACTGGCTTGTTACTAGAGCATTTTTTCAAAGACTTCAGCTTCCAAGATTTTATTACTCATATACTAATAAGTCATTAGTAAATTTAAGATATCAAAAATTAATTTGAAAATGAATATGTATGTTTACAGCTATACATATGTGCTGGAATTATAGGTGTGAGCCATCGTGCCCAAATGGTCATTGATATTTTTGAATATCAATGGTCTCCTTGCTCCAATGAAAAGTTACAGAATCATAGAATAGATGCAAAAACAGGATTCAACCTTCAGACACATACAAGAAAAACACCTCAATATCAAGGATAGATATTATCTTAGGGTAAAGAGTTGGAAAAAGTTATTACAAGAAAATGAACCTAAGAAGTAAGCTGGTGCAGCCATTTTAATATTTAACAATATAGAACTCAAACCAAGCAGAGTCAAGAGAAATAGGAAAGGATACTACATATTCATCAAATGAAACAACTCATCAAGATGACATTTCAATCCTGTACCCCAAACACAAGGGCACCCAAGTTTTAAAAGAAATAACACTATAGTTACATCACAAGATCGTAGGAGACTTCAGTTGCCAACTCTCATTAATGGAAAAGTCATCCCCCCAAAAACACTAAACAGAGAAATACTGGATTGAGGGTATACATATTAGACAGGAAGAAGACAAAATGTCCCAGTCCACGAAACATACCAAACTAGGGTTCACCTGAAAGAGGGGGTGTGCATTGAAAGAGACAGAGACATGTGGGGTACGAGGCCAAGATGGATTCAGACCAAGGCCCACTTTATTAAAAAGCGAGTAAGGGTTATATAGCAAGGAGGCCACAGGCTCTATTACAATCTAACTTCCCCTAGCTCCCAGGCAAGAATAAAATCCTCTGAGGAGTTCCTGAAACTGGGACAGAGGGGAAGGCATCCTATTGGGACTCTAGATGAGAGACGCATGGGAGAACAGCAAAATAAAAGGATCCAGAGGGTCCTAGAAACCTACAAGTAGAACAATATGATAGGCAGATTTGGGCCCAGGGGTCCCGCTCAAACTAAGGCACCAGCCAAGGACAATACAGGAGGTAAACTTTAAACCCCTTCCCAGATCTAGCCAATGGTCAGAATATTCTCCACAGTTGAGTGGAGAGTGTGATACGACTTTCTCACGTACTCTGGTGCCTCACATTTGACCATGTCCCCTGGAGGGGGAGACCTGGTGGCACTCAGAGGAAGGACAGCAAGTAGCCAAGAAGAGACTTGATACCCTATGAGAATATATAGGGGGACGTAATCCCCCTCAGGAACAGTCATAGGGGAGGGGAATAATGGGAAAATGGGGGGGGGGAGGAATGGGAGGATACAAGGGATGGGATAAACATTGAGATGTAACAAGAATAAATTAATAAAAAAAAAATGCAGCAAGCAAAAAAAAAAAAAAAAAAAGAACATCTCTATTTCTCTGGGTAGTTCCGTGTAAGAACTTCCTTATTCTTCTGAGCAGTTCCTTGTAAGAACTTCCTCATTTCTTTTCAAAGGTAAACAATCCAAAGATAGCCTGAACCTAATACCTCCTTCAGCAAAGGTCACAGCATACATCCTGAACACAGGATTTCTAATATGGCTGAATTTAGCATGGCTTCCCACAACAAAATATCTTTATTTGTAGATGATATGATAGTATACATAAATGGCCCTAATAATGTCACCAGGGGTCTCCTACAACTGATAAACACTTTCATGAAGTGGATGAATACAAGACACACACACGCACATGCACGCGCACGCGCGCGCGCGCACACACACACACACACACACACACACACACATTAACATTCCTATTGTCCAGAGCTCTTGATATCCTGCAGATGAAGGAGGAAGATGTCCTCAAATTCCTTGCCACAGGCACCCACTTGGGTGACATCAACCTTGACTTTCAGATGGAGCAACACATCTTTAAAAGGAAGAATGATGGTATCTATATCACCTATACACAAGTAACAAATGGACTGAGAACGATATGAGGGAAACAATGTCTTTCACAATAGCCTTAAATGATATAAACTTTCTAGGGGAAAGACTTGTATGATTAAAATTTTCAGTCTTTGAGGAAGATATCAGAAGAGGAAAAAAAGCTCTTCCATGATCATTAGGATTATGACCATAGTATTAATGGCCATCCTACCTAAAGCGTTCTCAATGTAGTCCCCATAAAAATTCCAACACAGTTCTTTTTTTAAAAGGTTATTTATGTATATGAATGTTCTAGCTGCATGTACTGCTGCATGCCAGAAGATGGTATAAGCCACTATGTGGTGCTGGGAATCAGACCCTCTGCAAGAGCAAGCAGACAGTTCCTTTAACTGCTAAGCCATCACTCCAGTCCCCTCCTCCTCCCCCAATACAATTCTTTACAGACCTTTAAACAATTATCATCTTCATTAGAAAAAACAAATAAAACACATTAGAGCTAAAATAATCCTGAACATTAAAAGAACTGCTAAAGCATCTTCACACACAATTTTAAATTATTCTAAATAGATAATGTAATTTTTTTTAAAAAAATGCATGTTATTGGCATAAAACAGATATGTTGATCAATGGGTTTGAACACATAGATATAAATCCACACACATACAGATACCTGGCTTTTTATAAAGAAAATAGAAACATTTCTGGGAAAAACACAGCACTTTCAACAAATAGTCCTGGTATAACTTCTGAAAACGTGTGGATATCCCTGTGAATAAAAAATAGATTAGATTTTGCGGGAGGTCTGGGAGTGGATGGGGACAGAAGTGGGAGGAATCACGTTGGGGGGAATTTGAATGGTATCAGAGAGCACAGGGACAGATGACTGGATTGGATTTTAATGGCATTAAAATACCATTAAAGCAGCCAGGACACAATGTCTCCACTGAAGTGCAACACTCCTCCTATAATAGACCCTGAGAAATGTGATATAGGGAAAGCAAAAGAAAAGGACTTTAAAATATTCTTTATGAATGTTTTAAAGGTCTTTAAAGAGAAAGTGAATAAACTCATTAAAGAATTTTTGAAACACAAGCAAATACTGGAGCGAAATTAAGAAAAGTGTTCAAGATTTGCAAATAGAAATATAATGAATAAGGAAACCCCAAACTGATCTAAAACTAGAATGAAAAATTTGGACACTTAAAAAGAAAAATCAGAGGCAATCTTTATCTGCAAAATGAAAGGCATAGATTAGACACTCTCAGGCTTTGAAGACAAGCTAGAATAAGTAAATACCTCAGTTGAAGGAAATCTTAAATCCAAAAATCTTCTCACACAATACATCCAATAAATCTGGGACACTGTGAAAAGACCAAATCTATGAATAAGAGGAATAGAGGAAGAAGAAAAAACACATTCAATGGGACAGAAAATATTTCCAATAAGGTCTTAGCAGAAAATTTCCCTAAACTAAACAATGATATGGATACCAGGGTCCACAAACCATAAGGAATGCCAAATAGACAGAAGCAGAAATGAAATTCCCCACTTAATAATCAAAATACTTAATTTCCAGAACAAAAAAAGAATATTAAAATCTTTAAGGGGAAGACTAAATGATATATAAAGGAAGGCCTATTAGAATAACATCTGCTAATTCCCCTCCCCTATGACTGTTCCTGAGGGGAATTTCCTCCCCCTGTATATGCTCATAAGGTATCAGGGAGGGATGAATGGGAGGATACAAGGGATGGGATAACCATTGAGATGTAACAAGAATAAATTAATAAAAAAATAAAAATAAAGAAGTAGGAAATAAGGTATAAAAAAATAAAAGAATAACATCTGATTTTTAATGTGAACTCTAAAACCCAGACATGCCTAGACAGAAGTTTTCAAAATTCTAAGAGACCACAGATGCCAGTTTAGACAACTATCTCCAGCTAAACTTTCAGTCAGAATAGATGGAGAAAGACATTTTAAGATACAAATGTATATAAGCAGTATCTCATCTCAAGAGGCTACCCATACCACAGAGATCACAAGGAATAAGTAAAAGATTGGCAAATAAAAGAAGGAAAAAACTACATCACAACAAAACAGGAATCAATAGCACTGTTTATTTATAACTCTCAAGATCAATGGTATCAATTCCACAATTTTTATTCTTAATACACACAAACTAACAGAATGGATCCAAACATAGGATCGGTCCTTCTGCTGCATCCAAGAAACACACCTAAATATCAAGGATAGGCATTACCTCAGAGTGAAAGAGTGGAAAAGTCTTTCACATAAATAGACCTAACAGACAACATTTTGAAAAATGTATTTTTTATTAATGGCAGTATTGCAAATATATTAAATGGTATTTCTTGGCCTATGAAATGAAAACAATGACTTTTAGAATGAGGTCCAAACAATATAATCAGAATTCTCTTCCTCCAAGTTTTACAGGCAATTAACCTTCAGTGGAGTTTCACTCATAAAGGACAAAAATGCAACATAATGTACCAAGCCACAAATAATATAAAGTATTTTGGTGTAACTCTAACCAAGCAAGTGAAAGATCTGTATGACAAGCAATTCAAGTCTCACAGGAAAGAAATTGAAGAAGTTATCATAGGATTGGTAGGATCAACATAGTGAATATGGCCATCTATAAAAAGCAATCTACAGATTCAATGCAAACTCCACAAAAATACCAACACAATTCTTTACAGACCTTGAAAGAACAATTCTCAACTTCATAAGGAAAAACAAAAAACCCAGAATAGCTAAAAAAAACAAAAACAAAAACAAAACCAAAAAACAATTATATACAATAAAAGAACTTTTGAAGGTAGCTCAGACTCTAAGATAAACAAGTAATAAATTATACCTCTTGAAACAGAAAAGCTTCTGTAAGGCAAAGGACACTGTCAATAGATTGAAACTACAGCCTACAGACTGGGTAAAAACTTTTACCAACCCAACATCTGACAAAGGCCTAATATCCAAAGCATATAAAGAACTCAGAACATTAAGGATCAACAAACAAAATAACCCAATTAAAAAATAGGAATCAGAGCAAAACAAAGAATTCCCAACCCAACAGAAGAATTTTGAATGGCTGAGAAGTAGTTAAAGAAATGCCCAACTTCCTTAGTCATCAGGGAAATGTAAATCAAAATGACTCTGAGATTCCATCTTAGACTCAGCAGAAAGACTAAGATAAAAAACTCAAGTGAAGCATACGCTGGCAAGGATGTGGAAAAGGGGAACTGGTGGAAGTGCAAACTTGTACAACCCTTTGGAATTCAATCTGGCCCTTTCTCAGAAAATTGGCAGTAGTGCTACCTTATGACCCAGCTATACCGCTCTTGGACATATACCTGAAAGCACTTAGTTTTTGTTCTAAGAGAATTAGGACGCCAGTGAAATGTTCCCAGGACTAACTAGCACTCTGTCTTCTGACAGCATCACTATAGCAGTCGTACTGTAGGACAGGTGAGCTCAGAGCTGACATCCAGCCTGAGCACCTTGCAGCAATATTGAAAAAAGACTGAATGACACATGATCAGCTCATCATCTATTTTAAAGTTGTGAACTATAATTTGTTGATGATATATGAAGTATAGGGAATAAGGGGGAAATTAAAAAAAAAAAAAAAAAAAACATAACATGAAGGATACTGGCCTTAAGCCAAATGATAACATTTCTATTAATTGAAACAGAAAGACTGCAGTAGAAGCATCTTACAAATGAATGGAACTTTGAAACTGCTAAATTTGCTATCCCTAAGACAACTTAGTGGGGTGTTAGGAAGCAATTTCATCATGACTAAAAAACCCTGGAAAATGATCCTGATGGAGATTCTAGCATGTGGTCCTCAAGGTAGGTAGTATCAAAAAGCATGCAATGCCTTATATTAGGTGAAATAACCAAAGCAGTAATATTGAAGAGAGAAAAGAAATGGTCCTAGAACTAAGCTACATTGATAAGGAGATTAAAAGTAAGCAGATTATGAATGCCCTAAGAGCAACAAGATTTTTTATCATTAACCCATATTATTTACACATATAAAATATGCTAGTTCATAAAACTCTAACTCTAAACTACACGGGGTGGTTTGAATTGCTATGGCTCCTATAGGTTCACGTGTTTGAGTACCTGTTTTTTTAAACATATATATTTATTTTATTACAAATGAATAAGACAAACTACATACAATAGGGAGAGCCATGAGACAATCATGAGTTATATAAATGTTACATTTATAGTGATTTGGCTATTTATATTTGTCAAACTTGAAATAAACATCTTTCCTATCTTGTTGGTTCTAAATTTCTGAATGGAATTCAATATCTATTGACTTAATTTCTTTATCTTGATCTAAAAAGATCTTATCCCCTAACTAACTAAACTTGATTGTAAAATTAAACTCTCTGGTCTTCAACCCCCTCAGAGATTTGAGAAGGAATAAAACTTAAATGTTTGAGTGAACCAGTAGTGCAGGTTAGCAGCTTACAAAATGAAAAAACAAAACAAAACAAAACAAAACGTGACTGAGACAGTGTACTGCCTGAACAGTGTTAGGATTCTGCTTCAGCCCTCATACCCATGATGCCATTGCTTACCTGCCACGGGGTGTAGCCCTGCCCGGGGTATATAAAAGAACAGACCCTCAACGAGGTCTCTCTCTTACTTTTCTACCTCCTTTTCCTCTCTCTGTATCTCCTCTACCTGCTCTACCCTCTTACTTTCTTTCTCTCCTTCTCTCTCTTTCTCTGAGGTACCCCATCCCCTTTTCCTTCTCCCCCCCCCCCCATGCTCATTTAATTAACTCCTCTACAACATAATATCTGCTACCTTGTGCCTTATTATACCTTAATTACCTTATATCATATTTAATCTTTAATCATAACATTGGTGCAGAAACCCGGGATAACAAACAGTCACCAAACACTCTCTATGACATTGGAACCACATCTTTGGTCTTCTAGGCCAGTATCTCTGCCAGACTTCTTGGTGAGGCAAGAACTATGGACGGCTTGCTTACCCTATCTTGGCGGAGTTCAGACATCGGCTCTGCCTGCATCTAAGCTTGCCCATTTTTAAGCCAAATTCTGTCTGGGGCAGAAATAAGGACATTTTGGACAGTGACTTGTTTACTACATTTGAATCCAACTCAAGGAGATTCTTTGATGCTCATCATCTTCTTTGAGGTCAGCTGAGTGTTGTTAGGAGTTAACTCGTCTTGTATAAAATATGGCATTTAAAGGTGATTTTTATTATTCTCGAGTACCTGGTTCCTAATTGATGGAACTTTTGGAGGAGTACTAGAGATATAGCTTGTTGGAGAGGTGTGTCACTGAGTATGGGCTTTGAGGCTTACTTAAAAAGCATCATGCAATTCCCAGCATGCTTTAGGCTCCTGCTTGTGATTCAACAAGGAAGCTCTCAGCAGTTCCTGTGACCATACCTTCACCGTGAAATCATGGGCTCTAATCCTCTGGAATGATTTGACAGTTAAATACTTTCCTTCATAAATTGCCACAGTCATGGTGTTTTATCATAGCAACAGAAAATAACTAAAACAATTTGGTACCAGGAAATGAGCTATTTACATGAAAGCAAGGCCATGTGGTTTGTTTGTTTTGGCTTCATTTGTTTGGTTTTCTGTAGTTGCTTTACTATTGTTGTTGTTGTTGTTGTTGTTTGTTTGTTTGAAGATTGTGTACATGTTTGAAATATAGTACTGGCAAGGTGATTGAACATTGGACAGAGCTGGATGTGACACATCATCCTAGTAGGCAACTGGAGGACTTTGGCTTGTGAATGCTGTGGATTGTGGATCGCAGTAGGGCTAGGGATGTCTTGTGATATTTTGGCATAGACTGTGGTGGATTTCTGCCTTTGTCCTAAAAACTTGCCTGATGCTAAACTGAGGAGTTGTAAATTAATTTCTTTGGTAGAAGACATTCTAAGAGACTTGAAATTATATCGACTTCTCCACATGGTTATTAGTAATCACTCTTATGCAGGTCTAAAATAAAAAAGAGACAATTGAGGCAGAAATACAAAATGTACAAAATGAATAGAAGAAGAGTATTCTGGCTAAAATCTGTGCTGAAAGAGACAAGATTAAGGCCTCATCTCCATTGGTAAAATGGAAGGGAGCCTTCAAGGCAAAATTCACCTTTTTTTTTTTTTTTTTTTTTTTTTTTTTCATGAAATGGAAATGCATAAGCCTAAGCAATTTTCGGCTCTTAAAAAAATCAGCAAATGAAAGCTGTTAGGAATGTGATTCAGTTAGGCCAGGATCCAACCCAAGTAAGTTGTCAGCCAACTTTACAGTATTACCCAGGTCTGGCTTTAGAAATTGATGGACATGTATGAAAAGGGATTGTGGAATCTTCCTCTACAGTGCAGGAGAATTGGTGAGGTTAGGCAACGACATGCATGGAGACTCTGAGAATTCCAAGTGAAGTCCATGTTTTACTGGGATCCCTAAGATGCTGGGCATGTCAAGCTGTGGAATATCTGCCAGGAGAGCAGCAAACAGAGAATAGAACCAGACCAATAAAGAGAGATGGATTGCAGGCAGCAAGGCTGAAATGGCAGTTGTTATTATTAGGCAACCAAAGGTAAGTTGGCTGGTCCAAGCCAAGGTATGTGGCATAGATCACACTACAGATCTAACGCAAGAGGTTCATTGGCAGAAGGATAGTAAAAGGTCCTCTGGCAGTGGAGACATGAAGGCAGGTGGGGTAGGGGCAGGAAAGACAGACAGACCTTGATCCAGGAGATAGAAAAAGAGAGAGATAGGATGTTAAAAGGGACCTTTTAAAGGGTACACATGTTACACAGTGGAAATGTGCTGCACCTGGCAGTGGCAGGCTATGATATAAGCTGCTGATGCTATGTCACTGAAAAGCAGGCTGGTGGAACACTTGATTTATAACAGCAGTGGCGTCTAAGGTTCGGCATTGAACATAAGACTACAATATTTGGAGGTTACACTAATTATTTTTGGTACTGCTTTGACCCAGCATTTTCTCACAATTCTTCATCCTTTTGGAATTAGAATTATGTTCTGTGCCACTGTGTGTAGGAAGTTTTAATTTTACAGGGATTACAGTTGAGAGATTGCCTTTACTAGCCCCTGAAGATACTTGGACTTTGGACATAAAATAGTGTTGAGGCTAAATGCCTACATGAACTTTTGAAGTTGGACTAAATACAGTTTGAGCTAAGTACAGTATGACCGGTAAGTTATGGAGGTCACAGAGTGGAATATGGTGGTTTGAGTGAGAACAGCCACCAGAGACTCATATTATCCAGATGGTGGAACTTTTTGAGAAGGACTAGGAGGCTGGGTCTTGTTGGAGCAGATGTGATAACCAGGGAGTCTCTGACATTCATGAAGACTCATGCCTTTGCTAGCCTGCTTCCACCTTTTGCTTGTGCTTCAAGAAGTAATCTCTCAGCTGTGCTGGACATCGTGCCTTCATGCTGAAATCTGACACTAACACTGTAGGAACAGAAGCCAAATTAAATGCTTTCCTTTATAAGTTGCCTTATTCATAGTGCCTTATCACAATAATTAAAAAGTAAGTGTATATTACATAAAAGAGAAGTTTGAAAAGGTTAAAAATGTTTGAACCTGATCTGGATTCAGATTTATACTTTCAGTTTTCGAAAGTCTCAGTATTGAAATTATACAATGGAAATGGAAACACACCATGTTTCAAAACTTCTATAAATGATCCCTACCTTAAGGCTTGTGTGAGTGTGTGTGTATGTGTGTGTGTGTGTGTGTGTGTGTATGTGTGTGTGTGTGTGTGTGTGTGTGTTTAGGTCAGAGGTTGGCTTCATGTATCCTTTTCATTCACTTTATATCTATATTATCCTGGATCTTGTTGATTCAGCTAGATCTTCTGACCAATGACCTTAAGGGATCTACTTTTTTACCTGCTGTGAAGATTTACGCACCTGCTGAAAAATATGAAATCATGTCCTCACGCTTATGCAGCAAACACCTTATTGGCTCAGCCACCCCTCCTACTCCTCCCTTGAAGCACCATTGGATTTAGTTTGAGTCACAGACTTTGTCCAACACTGTTACAACTAGTCTACATATGGCTTAAATTGGTGTTTATTTTATATGTTAATAAGTTGGAAGTGGGAAAGAAAAAAGTGAGCAATAAGGAATTGGGGGAAGAAAGGAAACATTACATTTAAAGAAAATAAAGGAAGAGAAATGGAAGAGGAAAGAAAAGATGAGTAAAAGAAAAAAGTTATAGGATGGCAATGGAGAAAGAATAAAAGAATAAGGAGAGAGAGAGAGAGAGAGAGAGAGAGAGAGAGAGAGAGAGAGAGAGAGAGAGAGAGAGAGAGAGAGAGAGAGAGAGAGAGAGAGGATCTGGACAAAGTCTGTATCCAAAATTAGGTGAGTTACATGCTTCAAGCACAAGTCACCTGCATTTCTTAGTCTGCAGCTTTCAGTGATATGAGCAATAATCTCAGGCTCCAAACACATTCTGAACATCAGATATCAAATAGCTATATTTGCTATTTAATTGACCCACAGAATTAAGCCTTTGTTAGAGTTGATTTTGTAAAAGAATTTGGCTTTGGAAGCTCATGAAAAGCAGATGGATTTGGGGAAGGAATTAAGTGTCTGCTGGTAGGAGGGTGATGGGTTCTTTCATTAATAAATGTGAACAGCAGGAGGATGTTAATGAATAGACATCCCATTCCGGAACTCACATACCACATTTGTTCCATAAAAATAAAAAAGACCTGAATATGTTAACAAACAGAGGTATTTTACAAAAAGAACTGCTAAATAAGAAAAAATAAGTACCTAATATCATATGACTTTAACAATAATTTATACTACTTTAAATAAAATATTTTGTTTTGTTCCTGCTGCAACTTTAGGAGCTGTTAAAATTTAGGTAAATAATATTATTTAGCATCATACTTATGACACACTAATTCATTCCATTATTTAGGAGTTTATGATGCTTGTTGTTTACTTTATAGAACAAATTACTCTCAATCTAGTACTAACTTTGAAATCACGAGGACCCAAACTTCATACCCAGAATACACACTTAAAAACTTAAGCATGGAGGATCATGTTTGTAGTCTCACCACTCTGGAGGCAGCTATAAGGAAATTAGTGGCCTTTCATTGATAACCAGCCCACCTGGTATGCTCAGTGAGTTCCAGGTCAGTGAGAGACTCAAATTAATCATGGTTGGTACTTGAGTATTAAGAACCAACTTGTTGTTCTCCCATGCGTCTCTCATTTAGAGTCCCAATAGGATGCCTTCCCCTCTATCCCAGTTTCCTGGTAAGTGAAGGCTTTCGTGGGACATGCCCCTTGGGCTAGTATGCAGATATAAGTGAGTATATACCATTTGATTCTTTCTGCTTCTGGGTTAACTCACTCATTATGATCATTTCTAGCTCAATCCATTTATCCACAAATTTCAAAATAAAAGGAGCCAGAGGGTCCTAGAAATCTACAAGTAGAACAATATGATAGGCAGATTTGGGCCCAGGGGTCCCGCTCAAACTAAGGCACCAGCCAAGGACAATACAGGAGGTAAACTTTAAACCCCTTCCCAGATCTAGCCAATGGTCAGAATATTCTCCACAGTTGAGTGGAGAGTGTGATACGACTTTCTCACGTACTCTGGTGCCTCACATTTGACCATGTCCCCTGGAGGGGGAGACCTGGTGGCACTCAGAGGAAGGACAGCAAGTAGCCAAGAAGAGACTTGATACCCTATGAGAATATATAGGGGGACGTAATCCCCCTCAAGAACAGTCATAGGGGAGGGGAATAATGGGAAAATGGGGGGGGAGGAATGGGAGGATACAAGGGATGGGATAAACATTGAGATGTAACAAGAATAAATTAATAAAAAAAAAAAAAAAAAAAAAAGAACCAACTTGTTCTCTGAATTCTGCTCAAGTGTACACTCATATCACTTGCCTACATGTCAACACACACACACACACACACACACACACACACACACGTCTGTGAAAAGAATTAAATCTACAGATTGTTGCAGTACATACTCTTCTCTGAGATTTACATTTGAGTAATCTATAGACTGTTACGTAAAGGCTAAAATAAACTTCAGGAGTATATCAAACATCGCATCATGTGAAACAGAACAATGTTTATCATCAGTGGTACAAGTACTGGATAATTTCTATCACAAAGTACCTACACATTTTATTTCTGGAGGCTAAAGTATGTCTGTCCAGAAGAATGCTGTATACATAAGGTATCCTTGCATGTTTTGCGTGTACCGTTATCATCTTGCAGTGCTGTGCATTGCCTGCATGCTTAGCTGTGCTCAGAGATCTCCAGCTTCTTGGCTGCTCCACTCATTTATGCAGGAGAAACAGACATATTGCAGCTTTTGTAATGTAAGGTGTGATGCCATATGTGGCCATGTGCCTTGGGATTGCCAGGCATCCTCTGACATTCTAATGCAGGAAGTAGGAGCTTCCCTGGATGAGTGACATTCAATTATCCGAGAAAGAAATTCTTAAAGGACCACATGATACAAAGATAAATCACCTTAGCTGACAGCTCCATTACAAAACTGACATATGAAAAAGAGAAGGGGCCCAGTGGGCTAAAGGTATTCTCTGAGCCACTCCCCAAGCAATTGCAGCTTCTGAACAGGGAAGGGCCTTAGCCAGATGATTTGGGCAAGGCCCAAGAGTGACATTACCAGAGGATTACATTCTCCTCCACAATATAAAGGACTGTTCCTGACATCAATTACTTGCTAAATAACCCTTGAGAAGTTTCTGACAAGTAAATGTAATGATAATTTTATGATATGACTAAGGCTATACAAAGCTACTCCCCCTTCCCACACACTAACCTTCAAAATATAATCAAGTTCTACTTAAGTTTTGCACCCCACTTAGCACAATTCATGTCTGTCAAAATCTTTTATCTCAATCAACTAGCAAAATGACTGGTACTTGGAAGACATAGAATCAATATCTGTGAGTAAACAGATTTACATGAAGTGGCAATGTCTTACCTCGGTGCGCTTACCCTTAAGCCTCTTTTTCTTTCTCCTTGCGTGTACTTTAGCATCGTGTAAGTCACTTGTCCTTTAGTACTGTCTTCTCCCATCTCCAGTAATTTCCACACTTCCTTGCTTTCAGCATCAGAGAAAATGTGTTTAATTAAGGCTTGCCTCATGTCAAAATTATTATAATAGCATTGCTATCAAAGGGCTTTCTTACTATTTAAATTAGATAATAAACCACAAAGCCTGGCTCTGCCATGGCATAAGTTCTGTAAGGGCATTCTTTGTTTTTTTGTACACGGATGATGGAGACCATAGCCACAACTGTTGTCAAAGATAAAAATGCTGTCTGGTTACTTGTGGGAAGGGCATAAAAATTTAAGATGTCCTTTCTGTACAGTAATTCTTTAAGTTACATAGCTACTTCATATGTCAAAGAGGACAAATCTTCTTCCTACCAATGTGTTAATTATGATGAGAAGATTTCTCAATGACAGGGCTAGTTTCCTGATGAGTGCTTGAATGTCCCTTAAGATATTCTCAACCTCAGATTCTCAGCTTCTGCAGCTCCTTATGTGAAGCCTGATCCCAAATATCCTAAGAGATCTGAGAACATGGAAAAAACAACGAAAAGTTAGCTCTTCCTTATAAAAGTAATAAACCTTCAATGGCATGAAATTTAATGCTGCACATCACAATACATACGGTGATGCAGAGTGCTTCCATTGGGCCTCTGAAATAATCTCATTCCCATTTTGATTCCAGGAACAGGAAATGTGATGAAAATGTCAAGAGAGGTTACTAAACGATTTAGGCACATTTTCCATTCTTGTGTTGCATTTTTAATAGTTACATTAAAAGTGAATACTTTAGGGACTCTCTTTCCCTCTCATAGGGAAAATGAGGTATTCTTGAGATAAGACTTTGATATTAGTAAAGGCTTTAAAGAGACAGCTATTTAATTATGCATTAATATAAATGCTGAATAAGAACCCTTCCATAATACAGAAAACCCCTATTACAGACTAGATTACATCCTATTAATGTTTAGTTTCTAGTGCTGGTTGTTATTATCTCTGAGTTGGTACAGACTACAGAAATCTAATGAAATCAGCTGATTTCTTAGTGGATAGGGAACTTAAAGGAAATTTACATTTACATTGGAATAAGCCATTGATATAAAGTGAAGGACATGTTTCTATTGTAGAATTGTGTTGTTTTGTCATGTAATCATTCAAAATACTGTAGGTCTCTCTCTCTCTCTCTCTCCCTCTCTCTCCCCCCCCCCTCTCACACACACACACACACATATACACACACAAACACACATACATACTCATTATTGCTACTAGTGTCATACAGAAAGGAAGTTTTAAAACAATTTCTGGAGACCCCAAACTGACTTCATATGAAGTATAGGTGAGCTTCATAAATAAACGGAGAGAACTCAAAGATTTCACACTTGCCTTCCATGGATTATATTGTGTGCTTTCCTTCTAGTTTAATATCTTGATAGTTAAAATGTCAATAAAATATTTAAGCAACAGAAACGTCAGCCATATGAGAAGAACAACTTGAAGTGTGTGGAGTAAGAGCACATACTCTGCAGAGGGTTTTCATAATTTTTCTTAGCTTGCACTCCTTAGGTGCTGAGATTGAGACAGAAATCAGGATGTGTTATAACTGGGTGTTTCCCCCTTTCTCGTTAAGTTCTAAACTGTTTCAGGAGACTACATACTTGTAAAGGACAAAAGATAGAAGACCAGAGTGAAGAAGAGAGTCCTTCAGCAAAGCCAAGAGGTAGGGAAGAGATCAGCTCCTGATACTAAAAGAGGTTTTAAAATAGTGAGGAAGCTGTGGTGAAGAGGATGTGCATACACATGCCAAGCTAGACCCTTACTAGCCTTCTGGGTAGAACATTTGATTTCCTTTTTAGAAACCTAGGAACTCTTGGGCTGTGTGTAAATGTTGGAGCATAAAATGTGGATGTCTCAAGCACGGAACTATTGGCAGGTGTGGTAAGATCATGAAATGACTCAAATTTAATTCTGATTCAAGAGGTGTAAATAGACCGTGTCCTCCTGCGTTTGCTATAGATATAGACATTCTGCCTCTATAGTAGCTTAATTTTGTCACCTACTTGAGAAAGCCAGATTTACATAAACTGCAGGTCAGTTTGAGCTGGCCTGGGTTAAAATGAAGTGCTAGTTATGCAAATAATATTTACTGCTTTCTTATTGTTCTTGTCTTTGACAATCCATGGTTAGCTTGAATCATTAGGCCACTAACATTGATGCCTTGGATATCCTCCTGCCTCACTTTCTGAGTGCTGAGATTATAGGTGTGGGGAAACATTGTTAGGTTTCAGGCCTTCCTTTTATAAGTCAAATCTAACATTCTTCCCTAGGGGTTCTAGTAACATCTAAAGATAAGTTAAAACGACCACCTCCATATTGCTGACAGCATTTGCCTGCTTTGCAGACCGAAATCTTGCCCTAAATGTATCATCTAAAAGTCGTAGAGGTGTGAGACTACTCATAGTTGAAAACCCATTCGGTTGAACTTTCTATCAGGGTTCTGTACATTTTAACTAATTCAGTCTGACCCACTTAATATTAGGGGTAAGGAGTAGGAGGGAGAATATCTGATTAAATATCAACCGCAGACTTCCTGGTGGTCAGCTGCTTGTTGGTTCCTGGGATATTTTAGCTGACTCTATTCAGGACATATGTGCTCTTAAGTATAGCTTACATTATCCTGAATCGCCAATACAGGTAGTAATAGCTTTTATTATTAGCTAATTTGAAAGGATCCATCTGTGGACATACAAATTTTAATTCCTATGATAGCATAATAAGGTGGGAAGTTTTATCTCCACAGAGTTAGATAAAAGTAATTAGGTAATAATTAATTTGAGGGAAAATTTAACCAAAAGTGCAAACTTCGAAGTTGACATGGCTTAGTGGTAGACAACTTGGCAAGCATGTGTGAGAAGATTTAGGTTCAATCACTAAGAAACGCACTTATGCAGGAACATAATGCAGGCACTTTCCAGAACATCATGATGTCAAGTTTGTATTAGGAAAACATATTGAAGGAGTGATAGCTGTATGTATATATTTTTATTTAGAAGTTCATATTCACATTTGAGATTAATGCAGATAGCAACTTTATTTCTTAATAAAAATTAAGGATACATGATAGTATATATAAAATCATATTCTTAATTTTACTTTCAGAGCCTTTGCCACAGTTTACAGTTGCATATTCATGTAGTTACTATTCTTTTATTTTTTTATTTAATTGATTTATTCAGATGACAATTCAATTGTTACCCCATCACTTATATCCTTCCATTCCTCCCTCCCTCCCACTTTCACCTTATTCCCCTCCCCTAGGTCTATGACCGAGAGGCACCTCCTACCCCACTATATGGTCATAGGCTATCCAATATCATCTTGGTAGCCTGTTTATTCTTTCTTTGAGTGCCACCAGGCCTCCCAACCAAGGGAAGGTGGTGAAATATGGGGCACCAGAGTTCATGTCAGAGTCAGTCCCCACTCTGTACATAACTGTAGAGAATGTCCTGTCCATTAACTAGATCAGAATAGGAGCTCTATGTTTACTATTATATTGTCTGTGGTCAGTGCAATAGTTTGAGCAGACCCACCTAGGCCCTGATCCACCCATCATCATGTTCTTCTTGTAGGTTTCTAGGACCCTTTGGGTCCTACTATTTCCCCATATCCTATTTTTCTCTTATGTAGAATCTCAGTAGGATGCCCTCACATCTATACCAATTTCCTGGTAAGTGAAGACTTTTGTAGGGACATGCCTTTTGGGCTAGTGCTCAGTTATAAGTGAGTATATACCATGTGAATCTTTCTGCTTCTGGGTTAACCCACTCAGTATGATCATTTCTAGTTCCACTCACTTGTCCACAAATTTCAGGATTTCCTCATTTTTAATAGCTGAGTAGTATTCCATAGTGTAAGTGTACCACAGCTTCTTTATCCATTCTTCAACTGAGGGAAATTTAGACTGTTTCCAGGTTCTGACTGTTATGAATAAGGCTGCTATGAATGTGGTTGAGCATATGTCCTTGTTGTGTAGTGGAGCATTTTCTGTGTATATTCCAAGAAGTAGAATAGCTGGGTCTTGAAGAAGCCCTATTCCAAGTTTTCTGAGATAACACAAGATAGATTTACAAAGTAAAAGTTTGCATTCCCATCAGAAATGAAGAAGTGTTCCTCTTTCTCCACATCCTCACCAGCATGTGGTGTCACTTGAATTTTTGATCTTAGCCATTCTGCTAGGTGTAAGATGGAATTTCAGAGTCGTTTTGATTTGCATTTCTCTGATGACTAAAGACGCTGAATGTTTAAGTGTTTCTCAGCCATTCGATATCCCTCTGTTGAGAATTCTGTTTAGTTCTGAGCCCCATTTCTCAATTGAGTTATTTGGTTTTGTGGTGTTTAATTCCTTGAGTTCTTTTTATATTTTTGATATTAGACCTTTGTCAGATGAAGGGTTGGTGAAGATCCTTTCCCAGTCTCCAGTCTGTAGGCTCTTGCTTTGTTCTGTTGACAGTGCCTCCTGCCTTACAGAAGCTTCTCAGCCTCATGAGGTCCCATTTATTAACTGTTGACTTTAAGGCCTGGGCTGTTGGTATTGTGTTGAGGAAGTTGTCTCCTGTCCCAATGTGTTCCAGGCTCTCTCCGCTTTTTCTTTTAACCGATTTAGTGTCTCTGGTTTTATGTTGAGTTCTTTTTTTTTTTTTTTTTTACTTGAGAACATAAGTTTTATTTAAGACCATTGCATTAAGAACAACGTAGTTGACATCACAATCTTTATTCACTTTTCTTCTAGGTCCAGAAGGAATTGGATATAAAGGAAAAGTTCTGCATCAAAGTGTTTTATTAGTTATGTTGAGTTCTTTAATCCACTTGGACTTGAGTTTTGTGCACGGTGACAAATATGAGTCCAATTGCTTTTTTCTACATGTAGACATTCAGTTAGACCAGCACCATTTGTTAAAGATGCTATCCTTCTTCCATTGAATAGATTTGGCTTCTTTGTTAAAATTCAAGTGACCACATGTGTGTGGATTCATTTCTGGGTCTTCTATTAGATTCCATTGATCAACCAGCCTATTGCTGTGCCAGTACTATGCTGTTTTAATTACTGTTGCTCTATAGAACAGCTTGAGATCGGGTATGGAAATTCCTCCAGAGGATCTTTTACTGTATAGGATTATTTTTGCTATTCTGGGTTTTTTGTTTTTCCATGTGAAGTTGAGAATTGATCTTTCAATGTCTTTAAAATATTTTGTAGGTATTTTGATAGGGATTGTTTTGAATCTGTAAATTGCTTTTGGTTAGATGGCCATTTTACTGTGTTAGTTCTCCTGATCAATGAACACGGGAGATCCCTCTATCTTCTAATGTCATCTTCAATCTCTTTCTTCAGAGATTTGAAAGTTTTTTTCAAGCAAGTCCTTCACGTGCTTGGTTAGAGTTACTCCTAGATATTTTATATTGCTTGTGGCTATCGTGAAGGGTATAGCTTTCCAAATTTCTTCCTCTGCATGATGTTTGTTTCTTGAATGCAGAAGAATGTTGGATCTTGTTTATGCATCCATTCAATTAGTCCATGTCCTTTTATTAGAGACTTGAGACCATTGATGTTGAGACATATTAATGACAAGTGACTGTTAAGAGTCTTAGTTTTTGATGTTGGTTACAGTAGAAAGTTTGTGTGGTTGTGTTTTTGTGATGGTGTAGCTATCTACTTCCTTTGTAGTTTTGATTGTGGCTTGTCTCTTTGAGGTATTTTCCTTCTAATGTCTTCTGTAAAGCTAGTTTTGTGGAAAGGATCTGTTTGAATTTGTTTTTGTCCTGGAATATTTTGTTTTCCTGAAATATTTCAATGGTTGTTGGTAGTTTTGTTGGGTACAGGAGTCTGCCCTGGCATATGTGGTCTCTTAGGGTTTGCAAGACCTCTGTCCAGGCCCTTCTGGCTTTTATGGTCTCTGCTGAGAAATTGGGTATAATTCCAATAGGTTTGCCATTGTATGTTACTTGGCCTTTTTCTCTTGCTGCTTCTAATATTTTTTTCTTTGTTCTGTATATTTTGTGTTTTTATTGTTAGGTGGTGGGAAGATTTGTTTTTCTGGTCTATTATATTTGGTGTTCTGTAGGCCTCTTGTATGTTTATATACATCTCCTTCTTTAAATTGGGGAAATATTCTATGATTTTATTGAAGATATTTTCTGGGCCTTGGAGTCAGGTGTCTTCTCTTTCCTTGATGCCTATTATTTTCAGGTATCATCTTTTCATGGTGTCTTTGGTTTCTTGAATATTTTGTGTCAGGAAATTTTCAGATTTAGCATTTTCTTTGATGGTTGCTTCAAGTTCTACAATTGTATCTTCTAGCCCCGCGATTCTTTCCTCCATTTCTTGGATTCTATTAGAGAAGGTCACCTCTGTGTTGCTTACTTTCTTCTCTAAGGTCTCATGTTCCTGTTTTTCTTTTGTCTGTGCTTTTATCACTGTTTCTATTTTCATCTTCAGATCTTGAACTGTTTTATTTATTTCCTTCATCTGGTTGTTAGTATTTTCCTGAATTCTTTCCAGTGCCTTGCTATAGGCCTCTTTTTTGTCTTCCACCTGTTTGGCTGCATGTTCCTGCATTTATTCGTTTCCTCCATTATCATCTTCATTACTAAGGATTTGAGGTAATTTTCTTGTATATCTATTGTGTTTGAGTTCCTATGGTTGCTTTCTTTGGGATAGCTGGGATCTGGAGATGCCAAGTTCTTTTGGTTTTTGTTGTTTGCGTTCTTATGCTGTCCTTTAGTCATCTTCCTATTTCTGATGTTGGGTGGTAGCTTCTGGTGTCTTTCACTGGTCATTGAGATTGGATAGTTGGTGAGTGATTATAGGTCATGCGCCCTTGCCTGTGGAGATCAGGGAGTTCTTCCCTGGAACCAGTAGGTGATCTGGTTTCTGCTCCAGGAGACTTTGCTCTACAACTTAAGCTCCTGACCGGGTCAGCAGAAGTAGGCTTCTGCCTGATCCTGATCATGCTGCTGAGGGGATTCAGACCAACTGTTAAATTTTCTGTCTTGACTCCTCAGGGTAGTCCAGCCTTTACCAACCATGTGGGAGATGCCAGTGGGTGTGGGGACTGGCCAGGTCAGGTTTTAACTTTCCAATTGTGCAGGCACAGGCTGCTGTAGTGGGTAGCTACGTTCCCACCTGGACCTGTTCATACAGCAGGACTGTAGTGGTTCTGTCCCACTGAGTTGTGGCTGCAGTTCAGACCCCATTCAGACCCCTTAGCATTGTCCAGCTTTTCCCAAGAGCATGGGAGTCCCTGCCTGGCCGTGGGGATTGTGTGTGCCAGGTTCTATCTGCCCAATTGTCCAGGCCCAGACAACTGTGGCCCGCAGTCAGGTTCTTGCCCAGACCAGTCGGGATAGTGGACCACTCTAGATTGCGTGCCTTTGGCGGTTCAGTCGCACTGAGCTGGGGCCACAATTCAGACCCCGCTTCCAGACCATTCAGGGCAGTCCAGCTTCTTTCCTCGAGCATGGGAATCCCTGTTGGGCCATGGGGACTGTCTGGGACAGGTTTTGGAGGCTCTGTCTGCTGAATCTGGCTGCCTGGCTCCGGTGTGGACCCGATGAAACTGCACGTGTTGTGGCTGGGCACTGTGGTCTTCCCCATGGCTTCCGGGGCTCCCCATTGCCTGGTGTGGGGGTTGTCCAAGGACAGATTCACCTGTTTCCCTAAGACTTTCCCAGGCCAGTGGCTCCGATGTTCCACTGTCACACACACTGTGCCTGGGCTATATATAGCTAGAGGCCAGCTTCAGTCCGCAGCTGGGTTCTTTTCCAAAGTCTAGAAAGTGGGTTCAGAACCTCCATGGGCTGCTGATTGACCGAGGTCAGACGTGCCTTTGGTTTGCACTGTGAGGGACCCCGCTCACCTAGTGTTCTCCACTTCTTGCAGTCTGTGGCTCCCAGTCCAGCCCCTGTCTCCATAAAGTAAATCAGATACAGTGCATGATAGGCATCGCCATCTTTGAACTCCCACTATTCTTTTAAATAGCCATGCAATGTGATGTCATGTAAAACAGACTTTCTGTGTACTTCACGTTATATCCTTAGTACCCAGCACAGTATGTGACTCACATCTAAAAACAAAATAAAACAGCAACAGCAAAATCCCCAGAGTATTTGCTGAAATATGAGAATATTCAAAACCATTCACATTTTTTCTACTCTCTTGTTTGATGCATAGTCTATAAACAGATGAATCATTAATTTATACCTCCATATTTTTGAATATATGAGGAGAGAACAAATTCGATTTAATCCAAGATCTGTGGACATGGCTCAGTTTCTATGCACGAGGACATAAAACTGACATAGGACAACCACTTAGGAAATGGGTGTGTGGTGCACAGGTTCAGTGTCAGTGCTGAGGAGGGAGAAGGCAGAATCCTGGGACTGGCTGGCCAGCTCGTCTTGCCTAGTCAGTAAGACTATGCCTAAGATATTCTGTCTCATTCTGGCTAAACAAGATGAACTGTTTCTGAGGAAAATCATTTAAAGTTGACTTTGTTGAACGCTGGCCTCCATGTCTATTCATTCACACCGAGAGACAATTTTGAAGTTACTTCTTGGTTTCTTTTGTACTTTATTACTACAATTTTCCTCACTCTCTCCTATGCCTTTCAGTTCCACATGTTGTGCTTGGGACTACTGTGAGTTTTCTATCACCACGATGATTACATTTTAGTGATTGTTTGTTTGTTCTCTCATTGGGATGATTTCCTGGCTGTTTTTAGCTGCCAGAATGTGATCTTTATTTTAGATGAAAGATAACTCTTCTACCCTGCCAACAAACACACTCAATTTGTGTCACAGAGCTCATCACAAACTGACTTTTAAGAATGTGTCCAATGTATACCTCTCTTACTAGCAAGAGTCAGAGAAATTTTGTGCCTGGAACCATGGTATCTCATTAAAAAAAATAGTCAATTAATGTTTACTGAAATGAATTCTGCTTCTTTATTAACATGTGAGACAATGACTAGGATGTAAAGTGAGCTGCTTCTAGCGCCAGAATAAAGTACTGCCAATAGCTAAAATGGCAACTTACTTGATCAGGAGATTACATTGTTGGGCAATTTTAAAAAGTAGCATATGTTATTGTGTACAAAAAAATAGTGTTGAAGACATGAAAGACAGGCTACCATGCTGGGTGCAGAACAGATAATTATTGATAGAGTTGTTACGTTATCTATTCTAAAACAGAATGAAAAAAAAAAGAGCAGTGCTCACCTAAGCCTCAGTACTACAATTGTTTTCAGAGTTATTTCTACTAACACGCTTTCTATTTTCTAATACTGAGAAAAATAAAGTGTGTTTCTTTCATCTAACTCCATCGTTGCCTATATGCCTTAATTGGTAATAGAAATTACTGAAGCTTGCTAGACAGGAGAATAGGACATAGGAAAGGAAGCTGTACTCAGATGCTGCATTTATAACTCTCTAGGTGTTGATCAGCACAGCCCTTTGTGAGTAGTGAAGTGTCTTCTACATCACAGTTTCACTGCTCACTGCACTTTCTAGAGGGTAAACATCCTTTCCATTAAAATCTCATTGTTGCGACCTTATCGCTCTACTGCTCCTTTTTCACTCTGTTGTGTGTGCTCATCCCTCCCTTCTTCCATTTAAGTAATAAACTGAGTCAGTCTCCCAATAGTCAATTCTAAATTAGGCATCCTTGGAAGCTATATTAAAATTTTAACTAAAAGCATAAGCACCAGTTTCAGGAGTTGCTTAATTATTATGCAAACACTGGGGAAATCTGACTCAACACATCTTCAATAATTGGTGCTATATATTAAGTGTTGGCTGAGCGCAAGTTGCAAAAAGCAAATTACAAAATTGTCAAACATCAAGACAGAATTATGTTTCCCATTAGCTGAGGTACAACCTGTCCTTACTCCAAATACAGGAAGTATCTTTTCAATCAAGGTAGACAAAGATGTGAGAATGCACAGGACTAAATTAAACAGGAAGTTGCCTCAAACGTGGCAGGTGATTATTAGGGGTCTGATATTGAATCTTGAATGGTCATTTTTGAAAAATGTGAGTCCCCCAAGTATTATGAAAACACTTACTTTTTCTAGGCACAGTAAATTCATTTTTATGAAGAATAGTAGAAAGCAACAAGTGGCTTTTGAAATGTCCAAGTAAAAGTCGCTGTTGTCCCTGATTATTTCATTTGCGAGCATCTCTTTCTTTGTAAGTGTCACTTTAAAAGTGTGCTACACAAACTCCTGGGAACTCAGGTATCTGCGATGTATATACTATTTTCATAATGTCAGGGCCTTACTTGGCCTCTTCACTCTGGTAGCATTTGTTCTGAAGATAAAAAGCTCTGATGGATGAAAATGTTGTATCTTTAACTTTATTCAAGGCAGCAGTACAGAATTGCACTATTCTAGGCAATATTAATCTCTACTATTACAGTTTCGCCGGAAAAGTTCCCCATTTGTAGATTTTGTAGAGGTAATATTACTATTCATTAAAACCAGTTACTTAACTTTAAACTATAGAATTGTCATATTTTTTAGTTAAACTGTGATACATAAATGTCATATTTTAATGAAAAATAATTTTGAAAATAGTACCAAGTAATATAAAAATACTTCATTTAAACTCTTTTATTCCAACACAGGGGTATTTCTGATGTGAAAATAAATAATATATTTGTTATGATGAAGGAACATTCTAAGATGTTCATCTAAAATTCATCAACTACCCAAGTATTCTGCACAGGCATAGTAACTTGACAATTTGGTTAAGAGTGTCTGACGTAGAAGACATCAGATGTTATCTGAATCCAGGATGGAGAATCTTCACAGTCATGTTCTTGGAATTTCCAGCCCCTAGCTTTCCCCAGGTTCTGCAGACTGAAATATATACCAAACTAGTCAGTAGAAGCAGAAGACATCAGAACCAATGGATGCAAGGTTGTACATTTGGATAACTCACTCAACCATAATCAAATAAAAAGTTATAGAAACAACAATACAAGAGGTAATCCAGGCAGACATAAAAAATGACATATAAACTTTTAAAGTGTACATGTGTATTAAAATTATATCTGAACTTCCCAATTAAGCATGGTGGACCCTTTCCTGAGCCGAAGAAATTCAGTGGCACAGAATCTGGGAAATACAGTTTCTTATCAAAGTAAGGGGAGTCCACCAAGGTTGTGCTATTTGATTTTCATTCATTTTCAATGTGTGGTTGCCCCTCCCACATACCACACACACCACAACAAATCTCTGTAACCTCCTATGTCAAGGTTGCCTTTTGACTTTGACATTTGATTATTAAACTTTGCCTTATATTTATGTAATCTTGCAGTGTTGTAATTCTTCATCTCCTTTTCATTCAGATACTTAAATTACACTTCCTTCGTTGTTTATTACATGTATCCTAATATGAATCATAAATATGGATCTCTAATATTCTAGATGATATCTACCTATCCGTTTTACAGATGTGCCCAATGTCCACATTTTTGAGACCTGCATTTGATCTTATATTCCAAATCATCCTGATTTTCAATAGGAAGTTACCCAGTAGCCAGCCACCTTCAATTAAAATGCCTTTCCTAATATCTTTAAGCAGTGAGAAAAGGATTACTCAGTACACAAATGACTGTTTCCAAATTACCTGACACCCGTTTGTTGGCTACAAATGGCTCACACTGTACAGTGTATAGTAAAAGTGACCAAAATCTTCCATGCCGATGGCATTGTTTTTTGTTTTTGTTTTTGTTTGTTTTTTTTGCATTTTTAAATTAATTTATTCTTGTTACATCTCAATGTTTATCCCATCCCTTGTATCCTCCCATTCCTCCCCCCCCCCCATTTTCCCCTTATTCCCCTCCCCTATGACTGTTCCTGAGGGGGATTACGTCCCCCTATATATTCTCATAGGGTATCAAGTCTCTTCTTGGCTACTTGCTGTCCTTCCTCTGAGTGCCACCAGGTCTCCCCCTCCAGGGGACATGGTCAAATGTGAGGCACCAGAGTACGTGAGAAAGTCGTATCACACTCTCCACTCAACTGTGGAAAATATTCTGACCATTGGCTAGATCTGGGAAGAGGTTTAAAGTTTACCTCCTGTATTGTCCTTGGCTGGTGCCTTAGTTTGAGCGGGACCCCTGGGCCCAGATCTGCCTATCATATTGTTCTACTTGTAGATTTCTAGGACCCTCTGTATCCTTTTATTTTGCTGTTCTCCCATGAGTCTCTCATTTAGAGTCCCAATAGGATGCCTTCCCCTCTGTCCCACTTTCCTGGTAAGTGAAGGCTTTCGTGGGACATGCCCCTTGGGCTAGTATGCAGATATAAGTGAGTATATACCATTTGATTCTTTCTGCTTCTGGGTTAACTCACTCATTATGATCATTTCTAGCTCAATCCATTTATCCACAAATTTCGGGAATTCCTTGTTTTTAATAGCTGAGTAGTATTCCATAGGCATTGTTTTCTTATATGTTTGAAAGCTCTCACTGTGGGCTTCTTGTTCTTTACCTGGCTTTGTCCCAGAACTTCATGGAAACCAGATCCTTACACTGTTATCTTGTAATCTCTGCATTATCCATAGCTCTTTAAACTTAAGGGATCCTGGATAATATTGACCACTATGAAAAAAATCATTGTCTTATATTTAATGCTTAATTCTATGTTCTGCTGACATTTTCTCTTACTCCTCCTAACTTCTCATATTTTGCATCCTCTCATGGTTACTAGTAATCATTCTGTGGACTTGGATTCAACAGATGTGCAGATAGATTCCCATGTGTCCAAGTATATGCATCCTTTCCCCCAAGATATTTTACAAAATGAATAACTCATGTTCAGTTAAAAATTGCCTCTAACTTCTGTCATGCCACTATCCTTCCAAAACAGTTCCAGTTTCTGATCTCAGTGATTATGTGATCCATACAATCTGGTACCCAGTCAGATAAGTATGTCTTAATTTCTTATCCTTTATTTTTTGAAAATATAATTATTTCACTTCTCGTTTTCTTTTTTCACTATTCTAGCCTTCCCATGTACCCACTCTCTTGTTCTCTCTCAAGCTCATGATATATTTAAGGCTACTTGTAATGTTACTTGTATGTATATGATTTCAGGGCTGACCACTTAGTATTTGATAACCAATCTGGAGGACCTACCTTTGAGAAAACTATGTCCACCAGCTCTCAGTATTCCTTAGTCACCTGTAGTTCTTTGTCTAGGTTTAGGGCTTTGTGTGAGATTTCTCCCTTCAGTGTTAGCACATCAGGGAAGTCACACCTTGAAGTCCCATTAACATAGATACTTAAAGTACATCGGGACAAGGACAACAGAAACAGACAAAGAAATGTTGATTTCACTCTTAAATCTTCCTACCAACAGTCCTGATCCCTCCTCTGAGCAAGTATCATACTTTTTTAGTAAACTCTCCAAGAATCAATCAGAACAACATTATCCCTTCCATAGTCTGTGTGGTTAAGTCAGAGATTAGTGACACAAAGCAATGTTTTGTTTGTTTGTTTTTTCTTTGTTTGTTCATTCCAGATGGGGTTTCTCTGTGTAGCCTTGGCTTTCTTGGAATCCCTTTGTAGAACAGGCTGGCCCGGAATTCACAGTGATCCTCTTGCCTCTGCCTGCTAAAGTGCTAGATTAAAGGTTTTCACCACTTTGTAGGGCTGACATGAAGCATTTTTACATTCCTAAATATGGTGTATTTTAGAAGGCAGAATGTTGTAAACTGTTTTATATACAAAATATAGTAGCTACCTATGCATCAAATATAATTTATTTGAAAGAAAGTATAGCTATCAAGACTTAAAAATTTGACACATATATTCTTGGAAGTGAAATCATCTCTTTTAGAAATTACAATAAATATTACTGTTTGGCCCTTGTTAAAATTTGAGAAATTGAATGCAATTATAATATAAGAACTTTGTATAAGCCAGAATGAGGTTGACAGCTTGCCGTTATTACCGAGTCTTCTAATGAGAGCTTTTGTTTATTACAAGGTGGATTATAGGAATGTTGAGGATGTCTTAAGTGATTTTTCCAAGCAAAGTCATCCTTTCCACCTAATAGTGAACTCTCTTCCAAGCTTGTTCAAGATGAATACAAGCTAGTGGATTTGAATCAATTGAGTCTTCAGAAATCATGTATTTTGCATAGGTTAAGACTTCTCATTGCCAGCTAAATTCTTAGGAAACTACCAAGTACTCAGGTTGGTAGCATTGTTTTCTAAGACTTTCTTCAGTTTGCTGGCAAGCTATATGCATAATTTCCTTTTCTCAACTACTTATCAATAAAATAATTCAGATTCAAAATGAAGTCTTCTACCAATAATCCAATGTAGAAGATATGAAAATACAGATCATATTTTAAAATAAATAGTATAGATATTTACATAACTATAACGCAGTGACAATGATAGTAAGAAGTGTAGAAATAAATTGGTAATTACATTGTATTACAGAATTTAAATAAAGTTGATATACATATAGTAGCTCATTGCAATACTATGACATCATTAATTTAACTGTAAATGTATTGAGACCAGCAAGCAAGGAACAAGATAATATGATTGTGCAATAAATATGTTTCTTTAATTATTTTTATCTCATCATAGTGTCCAGCAATTACAGGTACACTATAAAACATAAAAGAAATAAAAAAATAAAGAGAACATTTTCACTTAAAAACAACTGTTAAATATAGATAAGGCCTGCAACGTTGAGTTTATAATGCCATTGTGCAGGTTGAGAAAAAGAAAAACACACATATTTAGTATAGAATATGAATACAGGTTTCATGATAGGACCGAGAGAACATCTGACTCTCCAAACAGCATAGAGTGAGAAGAGACCAGCACCTTCCAACAGCTTCCTGAGCATCAGCACACGGATATGGTGAGCATGGTTCTGACTGTGACATGGTTCTCAGATACTGCCCTGACAGAGAAAAACAGAGGCTAATATTTGCCTAACAATCGAGGAAGGTAGCAAGCAAGTAACTCCAAACCCGGACTCTAGAGAGAACAGAAGAATGACAAATGGAAGAGAAGTAAGGAGGAAAAGAAGACAAGACAGCACAGCAGAAGAGAGAGAAGTGATTCCCAGGAAGAGTGAGTCAGTTTAATGTAAACAAGCACATTAAAAAATGAAATGAATCTTGAGAAAGTCACTAAGTAGAATAATTAAATGGTAAGTGTGCAGATGAATACAACTTATTTAAAACCACAGAGGGCCAAAAATGTATATGCTTGGGATTATAAAGGAATTAAATATTAAGAAGCTGGCAGTTTTATAATGTAAATTTGAGTGTGCAATTATATAAAATAATGTCATTCATAAGGTCCCACTATCCATTAATTTTATGCTCTATCTTCCCAAGTTGTCTTTTTGGGTATGTGCCCACTAAATTAAATATAAGTTTTGGCACATGAATTATATGTAAATTGATGATTTATAGCATTATTTATTTAACATACACAAACCTCAACAACATGGATAACTGTAGTATTTTAATGAGAATTGTCTCCAATAGGCTTAGAGATTTGAATGCATCAGCTAATCCATGCTGTTTAGTAGCAAGATTCAAAAACATAATGAAGATTAAAATAAAGTTTCTTAATTATAGCTATAATATAAAAGTATTTAAAAGCTTAAACTAGACAAAATAATATTTACATTTTAACTGTGGATGTATACCAAAGTGGAAACACTGGGAAGAAATGATAGACATCATTAGAATTATAGATTTACAAGTATCAATGGCAAGGAAAGAGAATAAAAATAAGAAAGAACATGTTAAAAAAGACTTGAAATATTGTTGTTTAAAAGACATCTGTGAATGGAGAGAGATTGGGTAGATAAATTTCTAATCCTGGCAATTCAGGTCACCAGAACTGATCAAAGTCCCACACAGAGGCTCAAGGGTCTATGATCCTAACATGCCCTTACTGCGAGGCAGGGCAGCTGCTGAAAAGTGGCTGCAATCTTATGGGTACCTGGCCTAATGCAGGCAGGCATGAACAACAGGAGAACATGTCTCATACAAAGGGTAACAGTGAATATGACCTCACATTCAACATCCATGTCATGACAAACTAGGCCCATCCAGCCCACCCCTCACCAAGCAAGCTTTATGGCCAGCATTCCTTCACAAATACCTCCCTGTATAGGTGCAATATCTCACCATAGAATTTTTAATAATAATGTATAAATTATTCTGTATTAAGATTGTTAAAAATGAATAGTATTACTTACTATTTGAAATGTTTCCATAGAGAATATACATTACCTTTATTTGGAGGCATACTGAGCATGTCGGCAATATGAACTGTATGCTGAAATAATCAGGATAACTTAAATGTTTAATGTAATATTTAAACTGTCTTTAATATTTAAATTTAATTTCATGATAATTTCTTAAGTGAAATTATATAAGTAGTTTTTTTAACAGTTTTTCTCAGATGGTTAATATTTATATAAAAAAGGTTAAAATTATGAAGAAAAACTTTCCCATACTGATTAGAACACCCATAAAATATACACTTAGATGCGACCATGGTCTCCTGGATGGGGAGTCCTGGTGGCACTCAGAGGAAAGATAGCAGGCTACCAAGAAGAGACTTGATACCCTATGAGCATTTACAGGGGGAGGAGGTCTCCCTCAGTCACAGTTATAGGGGAAGGGCGTAAGGGGAGAATGGGAGGGAGGGAGGATTGGGAGGATAGAAGAGATGGGATAACACTTGAGATGTAATACAAATAAATTAATAAAATATATTTAAAAGAATAATATACTAATGATATTTATACTTGGTATTTAATGATATTTATACTTGGATATATAACTTGGAATTTATAATATTTTCTCAATGCGAAGAATGGAGCTATTTCTGCTATTTTCACAATACATTATACAGTTTAAGTAAATTTGCTTGATGCCACACTTTGCTAAAACATGTAAAGTCCATTCAGGAAAAATACTCACCTGGAGGTGGAAAATGTTAATCAAGGAGAATGCTGCCACTTTACAGACTGTTTTAGTACTACAGACGTAAAGGTGATTTCTTAAATTTACACTCAGTTTTCCTGCTGCATATATGAATATATTGTCCTGACATAGATATTTTATTAAATAATAGGAAGACTAATGGTATGCTTAAAATCTTAATTACTTTTATTTTAACTCACAGACACTGATTTCTACTTTGGTTTGACTTCCTAGCAAAACAATATAATGTCATTCGCAGAATGCATATTCCTCCCAGCTTTTCCTGAAGCCATGCCATCACTCTGAAATCATAGTCTTTAATTCTCTGCAAAGATAAGCCAATTAAATACTTTCATAAGTTGTCTTCTTGTTCAATAGTGTTTTATCACAGTGATAGAAAATAACTAAGTTAGAAGGTGATGCCAGCAAGGAAGCTTCTCCTTGAGGAATGTGGCCAAGTGTTTTGTTGGTTGCCCTGAAATACTGATAAGCAATGTACAACATAGGTAGACTAAACATCCAAGATCCACAGTACCATTAGTTAAAACAACAGGCTAAATCAGCAGGTAGCCAAGAAGAGACTTGATACCCTATGAGAATATACAGGGGGAGGTAATCCCCCCCCAGGAACAGTCATAGGGGAGGGGAATAATGGGAAAATAGGGGGGGGGGGAGGAATGGGAGGATACAAGGGATGGGATAAACATTGAGATGTAACAAGAATAAATTAATTAAAAAAAAGAAAAGAAAAGAAAAAAAAACAGTGTTGTCTCATTCTCCATCTATAATAACTCATCAGTATCATGTTTAGACCCATACTTGGGAAGTTACATTCTTAGCTAACAGCACAAAAACAACAACAACAACAATAACAAGTCTACTTCAATTACTGCCTTTGCTCAGGGTTCCTAAATGCAGATTCTAAGATAAGAATTTTGTGCAGAAGATTTATTTTGTTGTCTCTGTCTCTGTCTCTGTCTGTCTGCCTGCCTGCCTGTCTCTCTCTCTCTCTCTCTCTCTCTCTCTCTCTGTCTTTCCCACCCTTCCTCCTTTCTCCCCTCCCACCTCAGAATCTCCTGAGGAGTTAGAAAGCCTTGGACATGTGGCTGTAAGTATGGCTAAATGTTTCTCTAACCTACTCCAAATAGAAATGGAAGTGCTTTTGTAGCCTTGCAGTAGCTGGTAGTGGGACAAGAGCTTAGCTACCGATAAGGCAGAGTTCTGAGGGAGGGCAATCCTCCCTGAGAGACAGAGCTGTGAGCTGCAACAGTCCATGTCCTCTAAAGCTGGCCAACAGATGGCCTAGAGACTAGAAACTGAGCACCACATATTCATAACATACTCCCACAAAGTAAAGCTCCTATTCAATCATTGATTCCTAATATTCTTGCCTCCCTAGACTACCAGAGATGTCTGAAGAAGATCATATTCACCACATGATATTGTTCAGTTAACAAAACCCAACAAAGAAAATAGCCATTAGGGAGGCTGTGTGTTGAATTACAAAGCATGAAACATGGTTTACCTGCAGCTAAAAATTAAAGTTTAATCTGAAATTTTGTATAGTCAAGGAATGAGGCAAATTTGAATAATGCAGGGTCTTCTCATCTTGGAGAGAAACAACACACTTTTAGGAAAATTAAATATTTTCTTGTTTTAACAATAGATAGAGTTCATTGTATGGTATCACAATAAACTATAGAAAATCCTGTCTTGTCTTGGAAGTTAAACTGAAAAGCCAAAAAGCCACTGCTAAGAATTTAGCTCAGTGTATTATTTTCTAGTGCTCTAACCTGAACTAGCCTCATGAAATGCATTGCATTATGTCTTTATGTCATTATCTGGGAGGAACACTTGCTTCTACCAGGTGCCTTTTGGAATTACAATGTAGATATGTGAAGATTGAGGGAAGTCCTTAGCAAATAACAGTTCTATGTTGATAACTGAAAATTTACCAGATGGTCTGGCAGAAAGGTTCCAGACTGTTATGGTAATTGCGGAATAGGATTAAATTCTTGCCCACTTGGAGGATATTTTTCCATCTACAGAGAGTCAAACAGTTGGGGTCTTATGAGGAGAATCAATGTTTTATAAGAGCTTTTAATCTCTATCGACTGAAGACACTTAGTGTTTTACCTTAAAAGCCATCTTAGTGTGGTTGGCATTGGCTGTCCAGAAAGCCACAATAAGAGTTTAGCATCACTCTCTGGAATCTGTGACAGAAATTGTCACTACTGATTAGCAAAATCTGACTTGAACGAGGAAGTGAGGTTGCTCTTCACTCATATACCAAGATTTACTCCACGGAGACCACATCGTGCTGTAGGAAAGGCTCTGTCTTTACATCATCCTGAAAGAGGTAAAGCCAAATGAGGTATTCCTGCCTCATTTGGACCCAGAGACTGAAAAATTAGTCCAAGCAGACTTAATAAAGTTACCTATCATGGCTAAGCAAAGTGACATAATAATGTCATATGCAGAGTTGGTTTAACATATTTGCTAGAGAGAAACAGTCTTATGGACGTACATCCAACTTTCAGTTCTTTGTTTAAGATGGGTCTGAATTCTGAGAGTGTGATAATGACAATCCGAAAGATATGTCTACCTTTCCTATTTCTAGTGTGACATTGGTAGAGCACAGCTTGATTTGCTCTAAAAAGCATTAAATAAATGCCCTCAGGTATTTGTGCATGCATATTGGCAGTGCTGAACATGCTTGGCATTCTTATTTATTGTGGGATTGTTAGCAAGGACCTTTCTGGGTACACTCTACAACCACAGTCAGCACTAAAGCTTTCAATATCTGTGTCTCCACTTCCAATTTCCAAAGGACAGAAAGTTATATTCTTAATACATTGTGTATTTTTATTATATTTTGCCCATTAAATTTCTCTTTTGACCTAAATAAGTGGTCCTTACAGGAATTTTAGTGTATTTTGTTCACATCTGTGTACTGAAGTCTGAAACTACTGTGTGTTACACAATTTGAATTCAATAAACAGTCGATTACTACTAAAATTGATGAGTTTACCACCAATGCAGTCAACTTTCCCAACTGACTCCATAATTACCACAATATATTAATTAGAAAAATAAGTAAAGCTGTTTCAGGGAGCTGTATGGCTTGCCTCAGTATTCAGTCAGTGGGTTAAGTGATAATTGGTTTAGAAATTAGTTTTTAATCTTAACTAATGTTGCAATGTCACTTATGCTGAGGTTATGGTTCCCTGCTATTATCCTTTCTGCTTTGCATCTTGGTAGAATGAACAATATTAAAACAAAAGTATATAATGTTTGAATACTATTTAACTTGAGATGAAGCTTGAAAAGATAAAAGTTCACTGTCTTCTTTTACACCCTAGATAGCATATTGTTCATATGAGAATCTAGAACTAGAGACAATTGTTATATTAAGCTTAACCAACTATACAGCTATTGCTATTGCATGCTGAAGTCAAATATAATAGGTAAAAGTGCCATAAATAAGGAAGAATTCACATTTTCTTTGTGAAACCACTTAAAAAGTAAACGCTTTGAAGAGAAATTCATTTACTAAAAAGAAATTGGTAACCCTTCAGGCTGTACCTGATCTCTTTCAAATCTTACCCCACACACCCAGATGTTAAAAGCTGTAACTGAAGCACACAAAAGTCTTTTCTCTACCCTTAAACACATAATCTTTTGCACAGTGCCCAATAACAAGAGTAGTGGTTACTACCAATCTTTAAGTGTGAATTCCTCCACTGATTCTAATGGACAGATTGCAAGAGTTATTATTGATACTCCAGATTATTGGTATATGTCACCAACTGTTCTCAGTGTCCACAGTGTGTTTCACGGGTCTTTTGAGTATTATGTATGGCAACCTTATCTTCCAAAGGCTGGCACAGAGAATCTCATATGTAAGTAACAGAAATGGAAATTCATTCTTAGCATCTGTAATTGTACCTGCTTCCATCCTGTCACTTTATCCCCCTTCCTGCTCTTTCAGCAGGAAGGGAATAAATGACTTACATCCTACACCTGTGAGATGTCACTGCAGGTGCGAGAACTAGTGATAAACTCCTTTAGACTCCCATGATGCCCTTGACACATGTAGCATATGATGCACAATTAAGTATGTCTGTTTGTTTTCTAAAGAGAGGGAGAGAGAAAATGTGTGGACTTGGCGAAGAGAGGAGGAAGAGGGAGAATGCGGGAAGGAAGGAAAGATCAGGAAGGAGCTGAAAGAGGTGAAACCATGATCAAAAATAGTGCATGAAAAATATTTTCAATAAACACACATATTCATGTAAATAAAAGTATTTTTCTTTATTGCCACTAAAAGGAACACAGGAAACATAAATTTATAGACATTAGATAGAAACAGTATACTCATATTTAATTTACTTATAATAGAAAAATAGGGAAACTATATAAATAGAGTACTAAACAAAACAAGTCTCAAGTATGTCTACATGTGAGTGAGTAGTAATCGTAATTAGTAAGGCTTATCATGTACCAAGGACTGTGTCCAACATTTCAGATATGAAGTAGATGGGGTCTTATATTCATTAGGTCAAAACAGTATATATATTCAGCTAAAATACATGAAAGTTTAATATTTCCCATGGATTTCCAGGTAATATGTGCTACATCAAAAAATGAACATAGGAACCATTTTGCAAGGCTGAATATGAGGGACTATATCACACAGTCTCCTAAACTGAAAATATGTCCAAATTTGGTAAATGAAGGGTGTGTCTATCTATAATGAGCTACCATTATGCCTGTATAACTCTACATTCCTAAAAATATAAATTGACAGGTGAGCATAATATTAGTTAAAATGAGGATCATAGTCTACCTATTTATAACTACTTGAATAATCTAGGCTATTATACATTTACCTAATGATAATTGAGAAAAATAGGTCCATAAATCTATACCTAAAATTATATGTATACATATATATTTCAAATCATTAAGTCTAGACATTGCTCCCTTTTAATCCATACTAAAAATATTAACATTGAATCTACTCTATACACTTATAAAGATTTGCTTTTTAAATTTATATGTATGGCATTTTGTTTGCACATATGAATGCGTACTATGTTTTTCCTTGTGCTCATGGAGCCGCACATGAGCACACATCACACCCCCAGGAACTAGAGAGGGAGATAATTGTGAAATACCAAGTGCCAAAAGCAAACCAGGATTCTTAACCAGAGCTGCAAGTGATCTTAACTGATGAGCCATGTCTCAGCCTTTATACCCTGTTATTAGGTAAAGCATGTTGAAAACTAGTGATCATTAACCCAGCACTCCATACCTGATAAGATCTAGCAATGAGCATAATTGACATGAAAAGATACTTTGTATTGTGTTTTCTGAAAATAGCTATACTTATATATTAAAAATATAACTCAGAGGATAGTCAGGTAATTTTTGAATGGTGATTAAGACCTGTTGGAGAGGGGCTGGAGAGATGGCTCAGAGGTTAAGCGCACTGTCTGTTCTTCCAAACGTCCTGAGTTCAGTTCCCACCAACCACATGGTGGCTCACAACCATCTACAATGAGATCTGGTGCTCTCTTCTAGAGGGCAGGAGTACACACAGACAAAATACTGTATGTAATAAATAAATAAATCTTAAAAAAAAAAAAGACCTGTTGGAAAGAATCAGAGAACATTGTATTAAAGAAAAAGAAAACAGTTTGGTTTGTCTTGTATAGGAAACTAGGAACAATTCTGGTATTGGAAAACATTCATGTAAGCAATTTCAATCTGCAACAATATTATTCTTGCCTTAAATACATATTTGTGGATAATTTTATATCAGTTCATTTGTGCATTCATTCAAAAATATTAATAAAATACTAAACTCTTCCAGTTACTATCCAAAGCACTAGGGATAGTTTTTAACATGAGACTTAAATCTTAGAAATGACTTTGAGTTCTATTTATATACTCTGTATGTAATCAATAATTATTTTTATAAACTGTAAAAGACCATAGTGTCAAAATTGATGTGCAAGTTGTAAATATTCACTATAGTCATCACTCTATCCCTTTCAATGAAAGTGGCTTACCTCATAAAGTTATTATATTACTAATGTAATTATATTTGCACAGTGCATTTCCCCCCATGATATCTGCAAGTTACGTGTTCCAGGGCTACTCAGCTTCTCTCTGAAATGAAAACCTGATCTCAAGCGAAATACTTCAGAGAAGCATCCTAGCATGAGACCAAACAGAACGAACAAAACAGGAGACCTTCATTTCAGATGAACTCATAAAGCATGCACTGATGCAGCATGGACTTTCCTCCATGGCAGCATTTGTTTTAATATTGTCAAGTGGAAACAACCATTGTACTTGACAGTGATCTGTGAGTTCTAGACCAACTTGGTTCCAATTTCTGTGTCAATCCCTCAAAGCCATACTTGGATTTTGCACTAAAAATATCTAGGTACTGTCTTCATAAAGAAATATTTCCTCCAATAAGATATACAAAATAGCGCATCTAAATCAGTATAAGGAAAAGGTACTATTTGTGAGTCTATTAAAATTATTTTACATGCACAGATACAGTGTATATTCATCCTGTATTCACCACCATTCCTCCCCTTAAGCCCTCTCATCAGAGACACCCTTAGACCTTATCCTTCCTAAGTCAATTTATATTTTAAAGTTATTATTATAGACCATAGTGCAGTTGGAATATGGCAAACATACATTGGAGCATGGTCAACCTTCCAGGGACCACACCCTCTCCTCATAGCTATTACTGGTCAATAGTCCCCATTTAATGGTGAGGGCTGAGTCCCTCTCTTTTCTAAGCTAAATCTTGACATCATTGAGCTTGTGTAGGCAATAACAGGCTCTGGGGTTCATAAGAACTCTGGTCCAACAATTTCTATAAAATGCTGTTTGACCCAAGCATCCCCTACCCCTGGCTCTATTCCTCCTTTCTCGTTCTTCTTCAGTGATGTTCCCTACACAGATGCTGTTCTTTGAATACTTGAGAGTTTGAGGTAACCACTGTCCACTACACTGAGAAGCCTGTCAGGTGAAATCTGATACTGCATCAGTCTGGAGACAGACACATACCAATTTAGAGGGCAGTTCAATGTTGTCATTCAGCAAAATAATAGTCTGTTCGCCCCTGTGGTCTAAGAGTTCCCTAATCATGGGCTTTTGGTCAGATTTACAGTACCAGACATAGATGGGTACCCTTCTGTGAAGTGGGCTTTAAAATTCAATCACAAAGTTGTTGGCCATACGAATAACAGTCATGCTCATTTTTCACCCCTGGGCATATTTTGATGGATGAGACATAATTGTTCTCCGAGAGTTCATAGCTGGGTATAAGTTTTGCCAACTTTTCTACTCTAAGATCCAATACTGCACTTTCTGGTATGAGGAGGGCTAGTCAGAGGGTTGCCAGTACCAACAAGATTATTAAGAATATGTTTTTAAGGTAATCCGTAGGAAAATTTAAAGGCTTATTGTGAATCAAAAATATTTTCTACAAATCATAATGTAAACGTGTTAAATTGCAACATTATTGTTCATGCAGGGTATACACTGTCCTTGTTCTTGGCATTGAATTCTACATACTTGAATGTTTTAGAAAATAATATTAAGTTTCAGTTGGAAATTTCTTAGAGTTTGAATGTATACATTGTTGCTTATAAAATTTGGTCAATTTCTAGAGCCAATAGCAAAGTCCATGATATTAATTTGTGTGTGAAATCAGGCATAGAAAAACTGATTGAAGATGTTAGAAGTAATTTTGAGGCTGTTTTGGAGCTATTTTGTGTTTAAAACTATAAATGAATATATAGATAGATATAGATACATAAATAGATAGATTGATTGATAGATATAAACTACTTGCACATAATGAGATACTCAGTAATTCTTTCAATCAGTTCTGAAGCACTTATATGATACTAAAGATAGCATTTTCAGAAATACCATAAAACAAAGGTACACATTATGAATGAGTAGAATGTATTCATCAAAAATTAGAAATTTGGTACAGTTTTTAAAACATAACTACTTGTTATATTATGTGTGTGAGAGACAGAGACACAGAGAGAGAGAGTTCAGTGTTGTGCTCTGGATTTTCACATACATAAACTCATTTACTTTATATCATTCTTCATATTCATTTTCAACATGACCAAACTAAAACCAAGACAGCTAATAAAGAGTTAGCCACAGATGAAAATAGAAGAGTTGGTATCCTGCTATCCTTCCTCTGAAAAAGACTTGATACCCTATGAGCATATACAGGGGGAGGAAATCCCCCTCAGGAATAGTCATAGGGGAGGGGAATAAGGGGAAAATTGGAGGGAGGGAAGAATAGGAGGATACAAGGGATGGGATAACCATTGAGATGTAACATAAATAAATTAATAAAAAAATAATAAAAGAAAAGAAAATAGAAGACTTAGTTTCCTAACATGATGAGTTTAAAAAGAATAAACTTACAAAGCCCTTTAGATAAATTATTAAAGAATGAAATTAGCATTGTGCCATTAAATCATTTCATTATTTTAACTAATATCAAATTATCAGTCTATACATATGATATATCATCGGAGTATAAGATTTTGATATTACATATATGTTATAGATTTGTATAATGATGGAAATATTGAACCAGAGAAATCTCAGTTCTTCCTTCTTTCCTTATTATCTGGAAATGTAGGATGAGGAAATGGTTCTACTAGGTCAAGAGCAGGCTTAAAAAGGAAGCAAATTGAAGACATCTTTGTATAAGATCATAGCTAAAATCCTTATAACTAAAATAGGTCTAAAATATTGAAGAAAACCAATTTTAAAAACAACCATAAAAATGGACATGACTATTAAAGCAATTCCTCTCCAAAGAGTAGCTGGCCAATTCACTACAGGAATTTGGGAAATGTGACCCATCAGGAATCGGCTACTCATGCTTAGATGATCAGCCCTCACAATACAAAAGAAGCTTTTCATATATCATAAACATTCCATATAGATTAAGATCATCATAGCTATTAAGCCCTTCAATGCCATTATGCAAATTCTCTTCCAAATATACTAATATTTCACACAGCCAGCGGCAATGAGAGATAGGAATGCTTTATTTTAAGGAAAGAACACAATACATATTTATTTTTTCTAGATAGATAAAAGTAAATTGAGAATGCTATTTTTTTATAGCTGAGTTTAGAAAAAGTTTAGTTACTCCACATTCTTCTGGGCAATTCTATGACACTATTGCGAACTGAGAATGTGCACAAGTCAGAACTAATTATTTAAGTGAAACTAAATATGTAGAAGCACACAAGTCATTCCTTTGTTCCTAACCACAAATTGTGACTTTTAATAGGAAGTACATAGTAAGACTTTCATGTTTTCATCTAAGTGACCAGATGTTCTGACGAATGTTTTACTCTTTGGAGGAAGCTTACAATTTCTTTTCTTCAATCTGAAATGTCACTGTGATATTATTCCCATCTGATATTTGCTGAGAACTATTTCTTAAAATTAACTCATTATATTGAGAGTATGCATGACTTCTTCATGTTCTTCTGAAATATTAAATAGGCTCTTCATGCAAGTATCCATGGACATAATTTTCTGTTTTGAAAAATATTTTTTTCTCTAATTTTTCCACTATGCAAGATTTGTTTATATGCATACACATCAGTGTGTGTGTTTATATTGTAATGTTCTGCGTTGTTTGTCTTTTTCTTCATGGTAAAGACAATAAAGTCATCATTTCTTTATAAGACTCCATTCTAGAGATTTTCCACCTTCCCTTGTTAGTAAGATCTAATACAATTATTTGCTGTATTTTGCAATTGAATTTGTTCCTCCCGGAGTTGAGAATCTTTCATTCCCATATCCAACCTTTCAATTTATCATAAATATATTTATTCTTCAATTTTAAAAAGTAAATTTGAATTCACATGGGAACATTAAATTAATGATAATAGAGATAGTAATTATTTTCACACAACGTCTTCCAAGGGATTGTAAAAGGAACTCCTTCATTACTGAATGCCTCTGGATGAGAGTCAGTATTTATGATATTGTTCAGATAAAAACAAATCATTTTGAATTATGTAGGTATTTCCCGTGGTATAAAGTTAAACTCTGAGAAAGATTTTTATCTGTCTGCAATTACCTAAAATTTCTCTCTCAAAAGTGATAAAGTAGGCCAGAACATTATTCACATTTTTCCCTTGTTCCACCTATTACTCAGAGCTGAGGTTTACAGATAGAAATTGGCACCATCAGAGAACTGATGTTTTAAAGGACACATACACAATCACATCTCTACTCCAAGACCTTCAGTCTTGATCTCATTGTTAGTCAGTTTCTACTTGGGGGACAAGATGAAGACCACAACTAGAGACACAGGAACCTTGTGGAAGAAAAAATTAAGTTATATCCTAATTTAACAGTAACCAAAATCTCAAAAAGAACTAATATAAACAGAATTCACATATTTGATTTGTCAGAATAGTCTCATAGTCACATTTACATCAACACCATTAAATTTCCTGAGTAGTTCAGAAATTTTTTAAGCTGGAACTCTGTCAGGGCTGAATTACCAAGACAGGAGGAAGTACTATAAATGATATTGTTGCTGTTTTCCTAAATATTCACACTTTTCACTACACACATATGTAACAATGTAAGCCAGATGAGGGGGAAATAAACAGAAAAATTCAGCAGGATGGCCATCAAGAAAGAATGTATACATTGTCTTCCCAATGCATTAAACAAATGTAGCCTGCATTGCCGTATACTCCAGGGCACAATTAATTGGCTATCTGATTCACTTTCATACCATAGAAGAAATAATTTACCATTAACTCCCTGGAGCTCTGAAGGAGTTAATGTTCATCACATGGATGAGCACTTTATTCCCAGAGAGAATCTAACTCTTTCTGTTTGAGCATAGGAAGAAACTCAATTCAAGGAAATATTAAACCATTTGGAAAGAACATTAGACTGAATTAAACACTCTCTGTGCTCACCCATGTGATAAAATTAGCTCATTGTCTTCTGTTAGTCTGTTTGCTAAAAGCACAAGAAACAAGAATATGTACTACTAATTTAATTGCACAGCTAACCAATAATATTTGTTAAGTACCTACTGTTTACAAAGAACTATCCATAGAAAGGATGTAGTCATAATGAAATCAAACTATGTTTCATGCAGAGAGAGCCTAGTATCTGAGCATCTGTACTTTTGTTTGAAAAAACACTAAATGTAGTAATTTCATTACAGATCTCAAAGGCAGGGCACACAATTAATATTGAATCAAATAACTATTGTGTTAACTATTGTAAGTTTTACTCACTAAAACTTTAAAAGTATTTTGATGCTTTAGCATACTGATTTATTTTATTGTATTGGAATCTTTTGGAACTTGGTACTATGCAATCTTATAACTTATTTTATAATTCTTATTTGTATATATAATATAACACACTTCTCAATATAACAATATAATATAGCTGTAATATAATATTGAAATACAGAATTGGGGCTTGCCTTTCAGAAACAGTTGGCCTTTCATGTAATATCTGAATTACATGAATTACATGAATAAATGAATATCACGATTCATTTAAAATTGTGGCTATGACATTGCAAGGAAAATAAAAGCAGTTTTCTTAATGCATGATTAAAAAAAATTAAATAAATGTTGAGAATATTGTACAACATTTCATTTCAATTTTGTGTGTATGTGTAGGTATGTTCATGTAGGTATGTGAATGTTCACAGGTGTGTAGATACATGTTTCCTGGGTATAATTGTACAGGGGAAGGTTAGAAGACATCAGCTGTCATTCACACAAACACATATGTATATACCATGCCCTCTCCCCTGCTACACACATTGGCTTGGAGCTTGCCAAGTCCCCTAAGCTGTTTGATCAGTGAGTCTCAAGGATCCATTTCTCTCTGCCCACACATTAAGATTACAAGTATAGACCACTACTGCTCTGGAGTGGTGTGTGTGTGTGTGTGTGTGTGTGTGTGTGTGTGTGTGTGTGTGTGTGTGTGTTGGGGGAAGAGGAGTCCTGGAGATTGTTTTCAGCTTCAATGCATTTAAGGTAAGGATTTTACCAACTAAAACTCCTCCACAACAATTCATTTCAGCTTTTAAAGAAAGGAATAATATAAAATATAAGATTGTATTACTGTTAGTATGGCTATATATAAAATTTCATTCTTATTAAATTTATCTGAGAATTTATTGGAGAAAATTCAATGCTATTTTAAAGATAATACTATTGACTTCACTTATAATTTTGTAAAAGGTAACCAAGTAGCGTTTTTCTATACATATGGACAAAATGTAATTTTCGTTGGTCAAGTCAGCTGTCTAAGATGTAAATAACATTATTCACAAAGCAAAGATGGCAGGTTGAGTGTAAATACACATATTTGTTTGTTTTTAGCTTAAACAATTAGAACACTGATTATTAGCATAACATTCCCCTCTGCTGTGTGATTGGGAAATGCTCCACACCTTGCCTTTGCTTGGTACCGTTAGATGTTCCTGTAGATTGGCAGCCGACCCATTTGCATTCTATAGAGTGAAGCAGTGAGAGAGAATTTATGGAGATTGAAATGTGATCTACATTGAGAGCATAATTCCAAGCAGATGATTTCAGTTAATTAAAGCAAGTAGTGCAGGTTCCCTATAAATGGGTGCTGGTAATTTTCAGAATATATGAGTACTGAGCACATCTACTGAACTATACATTTTATCACAGTCTAATGAACTGTGATAAAATTCTGTAATTATTTTCAAGATTTACAGAACAAATTGTTCTTATGAAACTAATATTCTTTGAGTTTACTCTGACGTACTGGATGAGGACACCATTCTATTTCTTTATGTGCTCATTTCCCTTTCTCCTCATTTATATTTACCTGTTCCTTATATCTTTCAACAGAGAAAGCATGTGGAAAATCTCTGCTGAGTTGAAATGTTTAGCAATAAAACTTTAAAATAAAAAAAGACCTTTCCATGTGAAAGGGAGTTAAGGATAACTGAGAGGATGTGCTCCTCATTAATTTCTAGACATGCAGGGAAACCAAAGTTAATTTTCAATACTCCGTGGACAATGAGAGCACCACCAATGCATTTTCCATATAGTGGTCATGTTCTTATCTTTATACTTTGCTGGTTAGCTGAAAGATGAGACACCACAACAGAGACTGCTTCTTACATTGTACCATCTACTCTACAATGACTAAGTTTTTCCAGATTGAAGGAGCTTCATTTACCTTCTGATTTAAAAATCTTGTGAGAGTTATTGATGGCCAAAAGAATCCACAATAAGTCCAAATAAAATGCCACTGGCTGTGTGTATTCTCACCCATCTAACCCTATAGTACAAATTCAAATGCTATCACAATTCATATTTATCTTTTGTCATAACAAAACTATTGGTTTCATTTAATACATAAGATCTAACAAATATGGAACCCATGGCAGAGTCTCCAAGTACTCAGTGATTGGTCAATGCACAGAGTAGCAATTCAGACAATAGGAAACCCTCATGTTTGGCAGGTATAGACTTTTGTATTTTAGGATTTTTTTTCTTTGAGAAGATGTGATACTATCCCTTCAAGGGTTAATCATCTGCCATGGTCTCTACACAGCAGTGCCACCTAAAGATGATAGTCAGTTTTCAAAATATTGACATTATTGGAGTGTATGTGATAACCTATGTATTTGCTTTCCAAAATGTAACAAATAAGTTTCTGATTCAAGATCAGCACTATATAATAGCATATAAAAATTCCTGTAAGATTGTACAATCAATGTTAGAAAGATTAACAATAGTATTAAACAGCACATGCTAAACTCTGCTACTAATGAAGGGTGTGGCTGCTTATTTTCTTATTGTGAGCTTATTTAATTTTTCATAACTTAAAATGTAATCTTAACTAGTCACCCTGAACATCCCTTTTTTCTTCTTTGTAGTTTTCTTTTCTCAGTACTGGGGACTGAAACCAACACCTTGTTCATACTAGGCATGAACTTAGCTATATCTTCATCTGTAAAAGTACCGAAAGCAAAACAGAGGAAATGTTCTAGTACGGTTTTTATTGCTATGAAAAAATGCTGACCAAAACCAACCTGGAGAATAAATGTTTGTTTGCCCTTAGAGGTTATAATCTATCATCTAGAGAAGCCAATATTGAAAATCAAGGTAGGGGCTTGAACCCAAGAGAGGAACACTGTTCACTGGCTTGATCACTATATAAAATTCTCTATAACATTGAAGCATCATCTTCAGCCTTCTGGCTCAATATATCTGCAAGACATATTTGTGAGGTAGGAACTATTGAGGACTTGCTTACCCTGTCTTTGCAGAGTTTGGCCATTGACTCTGCCTGCATCCAAGCTTGCTTATTTTAGGCAGAATTCTGACTGTGGTAGAAATGAGGACATTTTGCCCAGTGGCTCCTTTGTTACATTTGAAGCCATCTCCATAAAGAGGTTCTTTGATGCTCATCATCTTTGAGGTAGGCTGGGTGTTGCTAGGAGTTAACTTATCTCATTGTAAATGCATCTCTGAAATAAGAAAAACATTTTAAATGCCATATTCTGTATGTCTTTGAGGTTTTTGAAGACCTCTATCTTACCTTACTTTCTGTAGAATTTTAGCTATCTGTTACACCTAGGGTGTATATTCTTGCGACAAAAATAAACTAATAATTGATATGACCATAGTTTGATCAACAATTAACCTGTATAACTTACTTAGCTTTCAAAATAAAGGCAAATTTCAACAGTGTATGCAGACTAATTACTGACATTGTGGACTCATTCCTGATCTTCTGGACTCTAAAGGATATGAGGAGCTCCACTTCTATGGTACTGTCTTATGCAGTACACATCAGGTTCCACTCCACAAGTGCCACTCTTGTGGGTGGTCATCTCAGGTTCTCAGCATTTACAATATCCTGGGTCCTTACTGCATCTAAGGCTGCACCTTCAACAATGGCCTCCACACTTGTCTTCAGGAACTGTGAACCAGGCACATGCTTCTGATTCTTAGCTTCTCTACATGACTCTGTGCCTATAAATCAAGTACCACATGGGCCAGTCTTACACATTATCTGACAAGTTCTGTTATCAGCTTGGTGTGCAGTCTCGGCCACAGATTGGACTACAGCTTCTATGTGCTGACCTTGAAGAAACACTGTCATGAAGATTTCAATTAAGTGATAATAGCTTTTTATTAATCAGAGCTAATTTTTCAGCTCTAGCTATCCAGCATCCACTGACCCATTAAAGCAAAGGTTTTGCTTACACAGACTCTTAATTCAAATATATCACATGAACAGTCTGGGTGGGACATTGAGAGATTCTCAGACTTCCCTTGGAAACTCTACTAGCCACACCTCCCTCATCTGCATTTCTCCCAGCACTCTCATCTTCCAAGCACTTACAGAATCTCTCCTTTCACTCTGAGCTCTAATGGCTCTTCCAGCCCAAAGTGTCAGAAGCCACCACAATAATAACAAAACCAAAACAGCGATGTCTGTCACAACACTAAACACTGTGCCAACTTCTCACCTGATTTGCTTTCTGTTCCTACAATAACCACCAAGACCAAAAGCACCTCTGAGAGAAGTGGCTTCATTTTATTTTACATTTCCAGAATTTTGTTCTTATGGAGAATATCATGGCAGAAACCCAAGCAAGAACCCAGAGGTAGAAACTGAAGAAAGGATTTTAGAGGAAAACTGATTATTAGCATAAATCATCTGAGTCATTCAGGTACTTTTGTTAATCAGTTCAGGCTTACCTGTCTAGGAATGGCACAGTCCAGAGCCAACTGGGTCCTCCTATATCAATCAGTAATTAACTAAATGCCACACAAACATGCCCTCAATAATCTGATAGAGGCAATTTCTTCAACTGACATTTACTCTTCCCAGTTGATTATCATTTGTGAAAAACATATTGGTATAGGAAGGTTTTACAGCATAGAAGGATTATGCTCAATCCATGGCCAATGTTTCAACTCTGAGCTCTATTCATTTAAGGCTGACAGTCTAATTAAATTCAAATTAGCAGTTATGCTATCCATGATCAGGAAAGTTGTATATGTATTGTGAAGTTCATTCTCCAGTCTACTGTTCAAAGCCATGATAAGATCACGCTTACCACTCTTCCACCTTTGGTCTCAAAACAAAATATTCCATTGAATGAGCATCTCTGTCTATAGCTAATGTAACGGTGGCAGGAACAGAGATAGGAAATAGTGATGAAACATGAAAATATTATTAGTAGTAACTTTATCAATGTTAGTAACTTTGTTCTACTGAGAGGCAGATATATGTCTGACCATTGGCCAGAATAAGTAAACAGTCATGGCCACAGTCCCACCACTTATATTTAGGTGTGTTTCTCTTAGTTTTATCTTAAGCATATTAAATTTTCCTCATTACATAGGTTTATTTATAAAGCACATACCATTCCCAATATTTCTGCATTAAGATTGTGAGGTACAGAATTTATAAACATTAATGGATGCTATGATTTTATTGATAAAGCTTATAATTTTAATGGAATGAAAACAGAATCTTCTGTAACATGGTAAAATTTGTTACAAGGCACCCTTATATATTTGCAATGTAAAAGATTAAGTAAGTTATTTAAGAAATGTATTTTAAAGCCAGGCATGGTGGCACATGCCTTTAATACCAGCACTCCACAGGCAGAAACAAGTGAATTTCTGTGAGTTGGAGGCCAGTCTGGTCTACAAAGTGAGTCCAGGATGGCAAAGGCTACACAGAATAATCTTGTCTCAAAAAAGCTAAAAAAGAAAAGAAAAAAAAAAGAAATGTATTTTGTGAGCTACTTATGAATGCTAATTTTACATGAAAATCTGGCTTATGACTTTTGGCTCAATGAATAGTAGCTATAAATTTTATTAGGTTAACTCATTCTGTAGACAACATTTAAAAAATCTATAGGAGTAATATTTCGTAACTTATATTATTTCTGACTATTAAGTCAAATATGAAGTGTTTATAGCTATGTTTGATACACACAGATTGTAAGTAGGGCTTTGGCTGGATATAAATAAAACTATTAAACCAGATGAGATTTTGCACTAGGAACCACTTAGTCAGTTAAAGTTCAGATTTAAAACAAGTGTCCTTTTCAGTTTCATGGGGTCTCATTTATAATTGTTCATCTTAGTGCCTGAGCTATTTATGCTCAGTTCAGGAAGTTGGCTCCAGTGCCAATGAGTTCAAGATTCTTCCCTACTTTTTCTTCTAACAGTTTTAGTATGTCTGGCTCTATGAGGAGATCCTCAATCCACTGGGACTTTACTTTTTTTTGCAGGGTGATAGATATGGGTCTATTTGCATTTTTCTACATGTAGATATCCAGTTAGACCATCACCATTTGTTGAAGATGCTATCTTTATCTATTGTATCGTGTTGGCTTCTTTGTCAAAAATCAAGTGTCCATAGGTATGGGAGTTTGTTTCTGGGTCTTTGACTCGTTCCCATTGATCTACCTGTCTGTTTCTATGTCAGTACCATGCAGTTTTTTACTACAGTTGCTCTATAGTACAGCTCAAGATCAGGGATGGAGATTCCTCCAGAAGATCTCTTATTGTTTAGCAAAGTCTTAGATATTCTGTTTTTGTTTGTTTGTTCGTTTGTTTGTTTTTGTTTTTTTTTTTTTCAAATGAAGTTGAGAATTGTTCTCTCAAGGTCAAGACTTCGCAGATGTAGTAGGTAGGCAGCACAGTCTCCTTGTGGGCCCCGTAAGATGGGGAGTAGGGACTACATCTGACATGGACTCTGGTGCCCACATGTTGATCACTTCCCCCTGGCAGAACAGCTTTGCCAACCCACAGGGAAAGAGGATGCAGGCAGTCCAGATGAGACTTGATAGGCTGAGGTCAGTAGTTAGGGGAGGAGGGCTCCCTTTCTGAGGATTGGAAGGAAATGATGGAGGGCGCTACAATTGGGATGTAATATGAACACATTTAAATAAAAAAAAATGATTTAAAGCATGTAAGTCAGTCCCTCTCTCTTGTAGCCCTATAGAACTGCTTTCTTCAATGAGCTGGGCATTGTTCCTCCTTCAGGTATCCCTCAGAAAGAAGCTCATGGGTAGTACCTTAGTCACAATATCATGACATCCAGAAAACATTAACCAAAATATGGACATATGACTCACAGAAATATATTATCATTTAGAAAACAGAGCTTTTAAAACAGCAATATGTAGATAATTAGCAGTACTGTAGAAGAGGATGGAATTTGATAATTTCTAGCTTGAGATTCTGTACCTATAATTTTTGTTAAAGTTGCAATATCATTCACTGTACTGAATTTCATGGCCTGGAAACTCAACAAGGACCATTTGAGTGAGTAAAAGGATGAACATCTAAGAAGCATCTTCAGAAATTAGTACAATCATAAATAACCCCCCATCATCTGGTGGGCAAAACTGACCTAGAGTTTAATAACTACTTTTACTAAAATATTAAATTATTGTGAAAAATGTTTTCTTTAATGCACAGAAGAAAAATGATAAATGCCATGAAGAAAGATTGAAGATATAGGTAAGGGGTTTTATCATAAGGTAAATAAAGGTAAAAGGAACATGATGTAAAATTAAGAATTACTGATTTTTAAGTGAAGTGAATCACTTCAAATCACCATATTTGAAGTGATTAAACACCACTAAACTTATAGTGATGAAAGATAACCAGGCAGGTTTGCTAAAAACAAGCTTAGGAGTAACATAAAAGACTATATGCTTTCTTAAATCACTCTGTGAATAAAGCATTACTTTAGTACCAAAACAGACAAAATATTACAAAAAATAAAATCTTTCAGTCCAGTTTCTCAAGTCTTCAATGAAGACTTCCAAATTAAAACATGAACTAAAAGAACAAAGCATACAACTAAACAAAATATCTGCCAGATATTCTGTGTGTAGTTTTGTTTGCGCAGAAATAAACATGTACATGAACCCTTTACTCATTTCCTGTGCTGCCCAGTCTGATACTGGGATTGGTGACTCTGAGGGCCAGCAGTGTTGCTCTTTCTTGGTGGTTTGTGGTCCCTTGGAGGGAATGTCCTCAGCAAAGATAGATTGGTTCCATATCAGCAGCACTTCCAGCTCCTTAAACCACTGGGCAGCATGTGCTTTGATATCTTGTTGCTCCCATAATGCATGTTGGGTTTTGGATATTTTCCACACCTTGTTGACGATAACTCTGATTTCTGACTGTCTCTTAATTTTGACATATCGGTGTGACTGACACCAGATGAACATCTTGGTTCTCTTGCAGCTGAGGCCAGAGGGCAGCCATAATATCACAATAAAGATGGCAGACACTTGAAAGGTACTACCAAGGAAGAGGGAGTTAGCTATCAGTATTTTTTTTTTATATGACTAGATGTTTATTATTTTCACGTATTTTACAGAGAATTTTAAAAAGAGCATCTCACCTTTAGGGGATGTCCATAGTCTGTTACAGGTCTCTGATTGATTTACATACAACACACACACACACACACACACACACACACACACACACACACACACACACACACATCTTATCTGAGTAAGGTTCTTAAAATCAACAGGTCACTGATAATCTGTTTTACCACTTGGATTGGTTGTGAGGTTTTAGATTGTAGGATCTGCTAGATCTAGCTCTAATGGTTTGGAATCATCACAACAGACACATAATATATTTGTTTATTCAGAGTGACAGCAGATTAGCAAATATAGCACTATCAGTATTTTAAAGTACAACTGCACACTGACTCTCTCTGGCTCTGTCTGTCTGTCTGTCTTTTGCTCTGTATGTGTGGTGTGTGTGTAAGAGAGAGAGAGAGAGAGAGAGAGAGACAGAGAGAGAGACAGAGAGAGAGAGACAGAGAGAGACAGAGACAGAGAGAGAGAGAGAGAGACAGAGACAGAGACAGAGACAGAGACAGAGACAGAGACAGAGAGAGAATTGCAGGGACAGAAAGCTAGAACAGAAATGGGTACTGTATGTACTACTGTGATAGAACTCACTATGTTTGGAATTCGTTTTTGTGTTTTGTTTTGTTTTGATTATTATGATGGATCTTGAAACTCTGAGCAAGAAAAGCCATTAATTCTCAGTATTTATTCATCAAATGCATCCTGTTCACAAAAATTAATTCAAAGTAGATCATATACATTTATGTTGAACAAAAATACTCTGGTACCTGCAAAGATAAACCAAGGTGATTTAAAGCATTACAAATATACTTTAGATTGAGTGCAGAAGGCATGATTGATGAGGGACCAAATTAATATACTGGACTTTCAAATTAAAAATCACCTTTTTATAAAAGATAATTATCAAGATAAAAAGGAAAGCTGTAATGAATGGAAATGTTTTCAGAAAGGTAAATTGATAAAGTACTGTTATCCCAAGCAAACAAGTGAATAAAACACAACTTCCACAGAAATGCACCAGCCCTTCTGGTTTGTGCTTGTAATCATAACACTTAGAAGGATAAGGCAAGTGGGTGATTGTGACTTTAGTGGGCATTCTAATATACATCAGCATAGATTAAGAGCTCATATAAGAAACATATACACCATCCAGCAGGGGCTCAGGACAGATACTGGGACTTGATCTCAGGAGAGCTGAGAATTGTATGGAAGAGTCAGGGTGGGGCACTGAAGACCCACAGGAGTCAGGAGCTCCACGGGGAGAGCATCAAGGTCAGAGGATCTGGACCCACGGGGGCTGGCACAAATTGATGCACTAACCAAGGACAATGAATGCAGAATATTAGACCCTCTTTTCAGGTGTAACTGATGGACAGCTCATTCTCCATGTGTGTGGGGAGGGGAGAGAGTGGACACTGCCTCTGACATGAACTCTGGTGCCTGTGATTCGATCACTGCCCCCTTGGCAGGATGGAATTGTGGGCACCCAGAGGAAGAGGATGCAGGCTACCCTGATGATACCTGATAGACTGTGATCAGACAGTATGGTAGGCACCTCACACCCCATTAGAGATCCAGGGAAGTGGAATAAGGTAGAAGATGGAAGGAAGGTGGGAACAGGAAGATAAGAGGGATCGGATAAAATTTGGAATTTAATGTGAAGGAAATATAATATAAACAAATAATAAAAAATACAAAACAAAGATAGGAGGACCAATAAGGTCAAAATTTTAAGCAAGCATCTTGCAAAAAATACAGATGGTAGATAAATATATAAAGGCATTCAATATAGTATGTCGTTGCAGATATGAAAACTCAGTAACACAGATATACTTCTGCATGCTATTCAGGATGGTCCAAATCCAAAACATCGACATTACATGCAAGCGCAGATGACAGCAATTAGAAATTTCAGACATCTCTCACTGATGGAATGACAGAATGGTTCAACCACTTTAGAAAACTATTTGGAAGGATTTTGTTGTTGTTGTTGTTTTACAAAGCTGGATATACTTTTCCATAGCATGTGCTCTTGAGGGTGTGTTAAGTTGATTTGAAACAATAGATGTTTATAATAAATGTATCCATAATTATAAGAACTTTGAAGTGATAGAAGTGTTTTTAACAGGTAAATAGATAGATAACTCAACCTGGAAAGATATTGAGGGACCCAGATTAGAAAGTAACTAAAAATTGATGCTGTGTGACTATAACCTTATGGCATCCTAGAAATAGGAAACCATGTGTCACTGTTTACAAGGAAGGGTGAGAAGTTATGGGGAATACATGTTGCGGGACCCTGTATGTACACTTATACTATGATTGTAGAATAATGTCATAAATATTCCAAGTAAAAAGCACGCAGCCACGGGTAACTTGTGACATAAAGCACAAAGCGAGTTGTAAATATGTGTCTATAGAATTCATTGTAATCAAGGTACCACGCCTAAGGGCCGCTGTTATTCAGAAGGGGTTCATGACTTAGACAAGAAGCATGTGAGTAGTTTTTACATTTTCTGTGTACTAGCTCAAAAGTAACACTTTACTTTAAAAATATTATTAGAAGTATTTAAATTGATAATATGCTTTAGCTTTGAATAAATGAAGGACTCTAAGGGAAGACCCTACAGTTGAGAATTGTTATCATTAATGTAGACAGAATAATTTGCAGAAACAGTTATTTCATTTGAATAAGCTTTAATAACGTGTGTCTGTGTGTCTGTGTGTGTGTCTGTATGTGTATATGTGTCTGTGTATGTATGTGCATATGTGTGTGTATGTGTATATGGGTGTTTCTGTGTGTGTATATGTGTGTATATGTGTGTGTGTACCTATGTGTGTATGTATGTGTGTGTATGTGTTTGTGCCTGTGTGTCTGTGTGTGTATGTGTATATGTGTATGTGTGTATGTGTGTGTCTCTCCGTCTGTCTGTCTATGTAGGGAACTGCATTCATGCTACGGTGTGGTCGAAGATCAGAAGGCAACACAGGACAGTTAGTTCTTTCCTTCCATCAGGTGAGCATGGATAATGAAAGCCAGGTCATTAAGCTTAGCAGCAAGCAGCTTTTCTTGCTGAACAGTCTTGCTTGTTCCCCATTATGCATTCCTTCACTAGAAAACTCTGTGGGAGCTCTTAGTCAAAGTACACACTGAGTCCAGAAGCTGGGAACAAAAGCCATGTATTTTGTATTTTCCCCTCACATTTCTAGTTATTTAACAAACTACTTCCATTCACCTTATACAACTTTTTGAGGAAATGGGCATGAAATGCTTGGCTTTTGAGTGTCTTCATGAATCTGTCTTATTTTGGAAGGTACTAAAAACTGCCTTAACTTTTGACATAAGACAGGTTGTTTCCATTTACAGAAACTGCTGTTAGCCATATAACTGATGAAGTAATAAACCTTTCTCTGTCTCAAATTTTGCATCTTCTGTTGTGTTAGCAGCCTTTCCCACACTTCTTGGCTGAAGTGTCAATCTTATATTGAACCCTGGTTTGGCTAGTGTGCTTTTCTCTTCCTGTTACCTTCACACTTAGTTCCAATTTACAAATCTCACTAGTGTAGGCAATTTTGTTATCTTTTCACAAGTTGACAGAATTCTTGGTTCAATGCTGAAGTGTGAAAATTTGCCACTAAAATAATAAATGTGATACATGATATTGGAAGATTTAGTTCTGAAACTACTGATGTAGCTTTTGAGTATCTGAAAAGATTTGGAGGAAATGAACAATTTTGTGCCGCTTTCCAAAAATTAGAGCTGCATTTAATTAGAGAACATCAAGGAAGAAGACAGGAGTAGGTTTAGCTCTATTTATTTGTACTAAGTAAAATACATACATATGGACTTAGTGCTTCACATGCTGTTTGCTCTTACTTTTTTTTTTTTTAGCACATAGTGATAATGACAAAATTTAGAATAGATAAGCACAGCAAACTCTCTAATATATGTAGAATGGAGGGACATTCATATATTATAAAAGCATTAAAATTAAGTAGTAATGGGATAAAAACTAAGTGCTTTTATTACTGCATGGGAATTTAGAACTTTCTCAAAAAGCCTATAAAGATCTTGCATGACTCATGTTAGGTAAGCTCTGAAATGTATACAAACAAATGCCTAAGAATTTTTATCTGTGTTTACCACAAAGTTCTATTGGAAGAGGAAGGCAAAGAATTGAAGTAATGGTTTAAAGAGTACAAAATCTTAGTTTGGAAGGGCAAGTTCAATCAATGTATCTGTGTTCTCACTGCATCTACCTGGTAGCAGTCTTACTAGAATACCATTTGTTAAAAATGTCACAATGGTTTCTAATACCATCAATGATATTTTCAAAGTAAAACTTTCCTAAAAGGGGAAATTGCTGAAAGAATAGACTGTCGAAATCTTTACAATGTTTACTCTATGAGTCAGTCTGTCTGTCTATGAGTTCAAGTTAGGCTCGGCACAAAGATGACACAGTTCAGAACATGTTTTTCATGATAAGTCTATGAAATCATTGCTACGTGATGATATTTTTTTTTTTTTGAGACAAAGTAGAAGGCAGTAATGAGGTTGCATTGAGGGTGCCATCTCATGAAAACATTTCTATTGAATTTCCTGAAAATCTTCAGAAACAAAAGGATTCTCAATTATAAGCCTCTAAGATTTTGGCTTTGCCTTTTTTCAATATTAAGATGGATACATGCTTACAACTAGGTTTTTGTCCATGCTCTTTTATTCAAAGGAAGCATCATTAAATGGTTCATAAGATTTAGCTTCCTGCCCTGCCTATACCAACCTTTGGGATAGCTTTATTGTGAAAGTAATATGGTTCTGGCAAACCTGTGCCATGGGGACCTCTAGTTCCATGGAATGCACATACAGGTTGATTATTCACACAGTCCAACATTTTCTAAAGGGGTGCTTAGACTTTTGGTCTAGTGACCTCTTTAATAAATCAAAATAACTAGGATGAAGTTATCACTGGAGAGAAGAAAAAGCAGAAAGGAGACAATATAACAGAGGGGGCAGAGGAAGAGACAGCAAAGAAGAGAGCTAAGTGTGATGAAGGGAGAGGTGGAGCTGAAGCGAAGGAAGCAGTAAGAGCCAGGGCAGCTCTGTTGTTCTTTGTGCTCACTAGCTCTAAAATATTAGTTTTAAATTCAGTTTTGAAATTAAAAAACGATGGGTTTTGATAACCAGTCAGCTCTGTATTCCCGAGAGCTACACAGTGCATAAACATTTGCTATATTTCAGTGTCCTTGGATCTATGATAGCCTTTTTATTACCTGTCAATATAAATACTTAGCTATAAACATGACCTCACTCTAAAGAGAATGGGCATCTGAATGAAGCATATTGTCCTCATGGCATCTTTTCATCCTCAAAGGTATTTACAACTTGAAGAGGAGATGCTTCTTCTCTTCAATCAGTTCTCTATAGAAGGAGAATACTGAGAGCATACTAATGTACAGTGGGCATGGCCAGGCATGGTGCAGGTGTTGAAGGGTGGAGACACTCCAGAGAGATGGAGACCCTGGGCAGGCCAGGGCTACCCAAAGATTGCTTGTATAAATAGACTTTATTTCCTGAGTATTTCAGCTACTTCTCCTAAATGCTCAAGTTAACTATGTCTCTATTGTTTAGAGACCATAGTTCTTTCTATGAATTTCAAACATGCATCTCAGTTTTCCTCCCACCCATATAAAAGTAAGGTCTAAAGATAGTGACAATAATCACTCCTCATAGTTTTGTTCATAAGAGCAGTGTATAGAAAATTAATCTTAAACTGGGGGGAGGGGGTGAGGGTGGCACATGACTTTAATCCCAGTGCTCCAGGAGGCAGATGCAGGTAACTTGCTGTGAGTGTGAGGCCGGGCTGGTTTACAAAGCAAGTCGCAAGTCCAGGACAGCCAAGGCTACACAGAAAGTCTCTGTCTCGAAAATAGAAAGAAAGAAAGAAAGAAAGGAAGGAAGAAAGAAAGAGGATGGAAGAAACGAGTTTCAATTGATTTCTTATATTAAATAAGAAAGCAAGTACAAAACAGGATTCTGGTTGTTTAACTTTGTTTTGGTGCCTGTGTAAAGCAGCAAGACATTATTTGTTTTTAAAGTTGCCACAAAGTGAAATGACAGAAGGTCAATCTAGAAGAGCCTGTGTTCGGCCCCTAATATAATACCTTAGCTCTCTGGTCCATAAGGGCTTTTATTGGACTTTGTTGTTGTTGTTGGTATCCTGCTAAGAATAAAGGCTGTATATTTAACTATTACATCTTCATTTTGTTATTTTTAAAAATTATTCTCATGTATTGCTAAGCAGCATTCTACCTCTCAGTCTCAGGTGTCTTTACCCAAATGGCAAAGGTCCAATATGAAAAGGAAGGGAATTCTCGCTACGTGGAGCTCTTTGGTGTAATGTCTCTTTTTTCATAAAGTGAATTTGCCGAAACAGCATCTGTCTCACTCTCCATGTTCCAAGGTAAGTTGTCATCAGGTTAGAGACAAAGTGAAAATCCTTAGTTCGTTTAATGAAATTAAGCCTAATAGGAGCTCTGTTTAATCATCTGAGAGCAGAGAGTGGGACAGAGATGGGTGTGGGATCATGACGGATATGAGGAAAGCACTTTAATTCAGAGTTAACCTGCTGGCTCTACTTTTCTCCCCATGTATATTAATTGTAGAGGGGAAATTTTATGTATCATTTAGATGGCTCCTTTATAACTCAAGTCCTTTTTTTACATAGAGTATAAAATGTATGCTTAGATTTTCCAGGAACACTTGAGGGAAATGCCTTGTAAATGGGTATATAAATTTGCTTAATTAATCAAACAAGCAAAAGCTTTTAGAGAGCAAAACCATGATGGGAACTTTTTTAAAAAGGAAATTAAAAAGATAAAGCTTATTACTGACTCCTAATTTCAATTTATGCTGTAAATAAAATAGGTTTAAAAGCAAAGACTGTGAAAATATGCCTCTAAAGCAGGTTCTCCGGTATAATTGGCTGGAGCCCAAGAATTACCAACAGGCTCTGAGTCAATATTGTTCCTTGAATGCCCTTGGACTCTTCAATGCAGTTAAAACATTCTCTAGGTCCATAGTTGCTCTGTGATCTCTAGCTAACATTATAAGTACAAGGGCTGAATTCTGATGCACAAAGCTTTCATGCACGTACTTAAAAACATGCAACTTTATAAATAGAAAGCACCTGACAAAAATCATACTAATTTGGGGAGGAGTTATAAATATCATTTAGTAACATGTGCTTTATTATTTGTCTTATACGTCTGATAAACCTGGGTAAAATGTATACAAATCCACTGGAATTACCGTCTTCAGTCTATGGCAAGTACCATGAGGATATACAGTTCGGATCATTTATAATGAAGCGCTGCCTTCATGTCTTCAGTGTGTGGTGCTGTGACAGCATCAGTGTGGATAGTCATGGGCATTCGAAAAAAATGCAGAAGCCTGGCTCTCAACAAAAGGAAGATTCAGCATCTATCCTTTCACAGAACGTGTTTGCAGAGCCCCATACTTGCCAATGCAGCTGTGCCAAGACAGGAAGGACTCTGCAACATTCCCCTGGGGAGGCTCCATTTTATTGGTACTTGGCATAATATAGTGACTATAATGTTAAAGCAGAAAATCTGTTGTCTTTTTATTGAATATTTTCACAGATATAGATCTCTTTTTTACTTTTTTCTTTTTCTTTCTTTTTTTTAGTCTTCTCTCATACATCATAACCCAAATGGGCTTTTCTCTCCCTCCTGTGACCCTCCCCGAATCTTCCCTCTGTTCCAGACCCTCTTCTCCTTCATTTCCTTAAAAAAAAAAAAACAAAAAACAAAAAAAACAGGCCTCCCAGGGATATCAACTTAACACTTCATAACAGGTTACAATAAGGCTAGGGTTTTAAACTAAGCACAAACCCTCATACCAAAACTGAACATGGCAAGCCAGTAGGAGAAAATGGTAGCAAGAGCAGGAGGCGGACTCAGAGACTTGGCCTCGCACTCCCACAAGAACACCATCCTACACAACCATAAGGTATATGCAAAGGACTTAACTCAGACCCATACAGGGTCCATGATTGTTGATTTAGTCTCTCTGAGCCTGTATGACCCTACTAAGTTGGTTCTGTGGGCCATTTTCTCCTGGTGTCCTTGACAAACTGGCTTCTGCACTCCTTCCTCCCCATTTTATGTGGAGTTTTCCTTGCTCCACCTACTATTTGGCTGTAGGTTTCTGTATCTGCTCCAATCAGTTGCCAGATAACTCCTCTCTAATGACAATTGTGCTAGACACTGATAGCTCGTCTCCTAATAGCCTATGGTAGTTTAATATAATTCAGAAGCAGCACTTCAGCCATGGAAATTAGGAGTTCTATGTTACGGGGGTCTAAATTGGGGAAAACATGAGCTCAAATACTCCCTGACTTGTAAGCCTTCAGGCAAAATGTACCAGTTACTGTTTTACAGATTGTTCCTGTTATAATCCAATGTTATAATCCAAACATTTACTATAGCAATTCTAGAAGTAAAAATATCATATATAACAAAGGTAATTTACATATATGAGGATTGCTGCTATCCTACAACTTGAAAATTTTCTAGATATTTTAAGTAGGTCAAATTATCCATACACTACAACAGTCTTAATAGACTATACACTGATAACCATTTTTCACTTGTAGAAACTGAGGTACAAAGGTGTTTAGTAACTTGGAAGTAACTAAACATTAAGCTCATGATGCAGCTAATGTAGAACCTAATGTAGAACCTGAATTCAAAGACTAAAAATGTTAACAATGTATACTTTTTAACAAATGTAAATGCTGTGAGTTAGAAGTAGTGCAGCAAAGTATCAGTGTCAATGCTCAAATGCCAAGCAACACTTAGAATGACAAGTGAATTCAGCTAGGGACTCTGGGCCCAAATCATGTGCTGACTTCCCCAGCTATTCCACTCCTTGGAATATACCCAGAAGAAGCTCCAGCACACAACAAGAACATTTGCTCAGCCATGTTCAGAGCAGCCTTATTCATAATAGCCAGAACATGGAAACAGCCTAAGTGTCCCTCAGTAGAAGAATGGATAAAGAAACTGTGGTATAGTACTCAGCTATTAAAAACAAGGAATTCCCGAAATTTGTCGACAAATGGATTGAGCTAGAAATGATCATAATGAGTGAGTTAACCCAGAAGCAGAAAGACTCAAATGGTATATACTCACTTATATCTAGGCACTAGCCCAAGGGACATGTCCCATGAATGTCTTCACTTACCAGGAAAGTGGGACAGGGGGAAGACATCCTATTGGGACTCTAGATGAGAGAAGCATGGGAGAATGGGGAGAAGGGTCCTAGAAACCTACAAGAACATTATGATGGGTGGATCTGGCCCAGGGGTCCCGCTCAAACTAAGGCACCAGCCAAGGACAATATGTTCAGTAAACTTTAAACCCCCTACCCAGATCTAACCAAGGACAATACGTTCAGTAAACTTCGAAGCCTTACCCAGATCTAGCCAATGGACAGGACATTCTTCACAGATGAGTGGAGAGTGGGGTCTGGCTTTAACATGAACTCTGGTGGCCTATATTTGACCATGTCCCCTGGGTGGGGAGGCCTGGTGGCACTCAGAGGAAGGATAGCAGGCTACCAAGAAGAGACTTGATACCCTATGAGCCTATACAGGGGGAGGAAATCCCCCTCAGGAACAGTCATAGGGGAGGGGAGTAAGGGGAAAATGGGAGGGAGGGAGGAATGGGAGGATACAAGGGATGGGATAACCATTGAGATGTAATATGAATAAATTAATAACATATATTTAAAAAAAAAAAAAGAATGACAGGTGAGCAGTCTAGAGTGAGTTTCCTGCAGAATCTAACAATCCTACCAGTCGAGGGCCAGTCTAGCTATGTCACCATCTTCCACCCTGATGAGTAAGATTAGTAGGCTTCATGGAAACTCCCAGTCCCTGGAACTGTATGATGGAGCAGGAGCCTGTGCTGCCTCATTATCTCTTGTTTCTAGACACTGGCATCTAGAGGGAGTGCTAACACTTGGTCCCAGAGCCCTCCAATCCTCCAACCAACCATAGTATGCACTTACTGTTATGATTCCATTCTCGCTGACTGACCCTGTTCTTTACAGTGCGTAAAAACACCATACTTTTAAAGGTTTATGGGAATGCTATGAAAGCATGGTCCACCACATTCAATATTTCCTCCCACATCCAACAGGAAGAGATTTTAGAGGCCTGAAAGTTAATTAGAATCAACTGAATTTTCTTTCTGTAAGACGCACTTTCCACAGTATTTTTTCACCCAGATTTCTATGATGATGGCTAAATTACAAATTAAAAATTTTGTAGAATGATCATTTATATTTGATGGTAAGTTAATATAATCAAGGCAGAAATTAAAATTTAATATTTGAACTAAAAGCCTCTGGTATTTTTATCTTACTGAATGTAATTAGAATGTTCAATAAGTTCGTTTCCTTGGCAGTGCACGCTTCCAGGAATGATCCATTCACTTTTACATTATTGTGACATACCTGCTTTTGCTTCAGTTTGTGTCTCATATACCAAGGCACATTGATTCACTTAGAACTAAGTTTCAAAGAATATATATCCTGCCTGTCCTCTGTTTGCACCAGTGCCACCCATTAATTCAAAGACATTTCAGGGAACCGCTCTGAGGTTGACATGACAAATCCTAATGGGTCCAGTTTGTTCTCCTTCACATGCAGGGGGTTAGAATGCTGCCTGTGGGGGCGGGGCTTGGGGAATAGACAGAGATGCTACTTCTGTCAAGTTATTGACTGGTTCATCTGATCACTAGAGTTGCAGGCAAAATAAACGGACGCAATACAGGTACACTGCTCTTTTTAAAGCAGATGGTAGAACTCACAAGAGATTTGAGGGAAGAGAAAAAATAACATATAAACAGATTACTATAAAATGATCTGTTTTACAAATAATTCTAGGAATAAAATCACCTAATGCAGTCTTTGATTTTTGGACTATCTTTCTAGAGGACAGTCATATAAAATTTACCAATAAGATGTTTACCTTCTAATCTTTTTTGCCACCTTTATTTTTAATGTCATATTTTGAAAGTGATTTTTTTTCTGTTGTTCCTTTACTATTATATACTTGCAAAGGGATAGTAGAAAAATATTATTTTAGAAATATTTGGGTTGTTGCTTGAAATTATAGCCCATAACTAAGGATTTTGATTACCTGGCAAATTCAAATGTATTTAAATATATTTATTAAAAGAAATTGCTGCATTTATGTATACTGTTCATTATGTTCATTGTAAAACATGACATTTGATGAGCAGAGTTGGAATCTATGTCCTATTTTGTCTTTGTTAATGGAAGGTACAAAGTTTCTTCTGCATTTGTCTTTGACAAATATTATTTGACAATCAAGTCAGGGTCAATGCTAGCAGGGTCCATCCTAACTGTATTAATGTAAATTCTTAAGGAAATACCTTCTTCCTTAAACAAAAGAACATTTACTTTAAATAAGTCTTGTACTCTATAGATAAGAAGATTGGTACTAGTTAATTGGAAAACATTTAGCAGAAGTGGGATATCTATTTGCACATCTTTGATTTCTGTTGGGATTACCTGTGCCAGAATGGCCACATCTAACCCTTTGGGCTGCAGTCATGGAAGAGAGTGAAGCATTGTAATCTTCAGATATGGCTTCAATGGTAGATGCTTTTTCAATGTGATTCAAATAGATCATCATTTTTAGTGTGAGGCAGTTTCATTTTAGTTAACATTATCATGCAGCAAACAATTCCCTGAACAACATGTCTAAGTTCATTGTGAGTTCTGTGATACATATCTTGCCTATTTCTCTCCATGTGTGAGAACAAGGCAATGGAGAGAAACACAAGAGGGCCTGAAGGATTGCTATCACAAATGAATGGAACAGCAGGCCCCCAGGTCCACGAAAAAAACAACCAATAGCTGCATTTCAGTATGAAAAGCCACCTCCAGCTACATTCTCTGCCCCTCCTCCTGCAGGGTTGGTCATCTCACCACCCGCAGGCTCTGAGGTCCTCTTTGTCCTGCTGTTACCCAGTGCTCCATATGATTGACCAATCCCATGATTCCAGTGAAGATGCTTTTGTTCCCTGGTAATGACTGTGGAGCCTACTGGTTGACTGTGGTCACTCATGGGAGAGTATATGCCAACGATGCTTGCATCTCTAAAACTGAGACCTCTCTTTATCGGTTTTGTATTGTTTGTGCTATGCCTGAATGTTTTCTATCAGCATGACAAGGAGTATTCCTCTCCCTTCCTAGCAAAGAGAATAGTTTTGGAGGAGAGAATGGGATTAAAAAAAAAAAAAAGTGATGCTTTCCTTAATACTGTGAAATGTGAAAATGAAAGTGTCAACTCTTTTAGTTTAAAAAGTGTTATCAGTTCATAAGATATTATATATATTAAGTGTCTTATGAGTATTTAGAGAAAGAATTATCATTCTCTGTTGTAGGATCTCAGATTTATAAAGACAGAATTTGTAACTAACTTATCCATATCTAAAATTCATAGGTCACACACAGTCCATTGCTTAACACATAGCAGTAAATATATGTATTTATCTAATTAATTTTAGTTCAGCTTTCAAAACTATGAAAATAAAGTGTGCTCATCTGTTGGCACTTGGGTGGCAAATCTAGAATACATAACATTTAAAATGAAGTCCATATTATTCTCTGTCTTTAGGTGGGCTAAATTTTTCTTTTTTAAATTTATTATAATTTATTCATATTACACCCTAGTTTTTGTCCCTTTCCTTGTACCTTCCCTTTCCCACCCTCTCTCCCTCATACACTCTGTTCCTCTCCCCTAGACCTCTGACAGAAAAGGACAGCCTTCCCCACCATATGACCTCAGCCTATCAGGTCTCATCAGGATAGCCTGCTTCCTTGTCCTCTGTTTGCTCACCAAGAGAAAGTGATCAAATCTGGGGCACCAGAATTCATGACAGAGGCAGTCCCAGGTCTCCTCACACCCATGGAGAATGAGCTGTTCATTGGCTATATTATCTGACCAGGGGGTCTAGTATCACTGCATGCATTGCCTTCGGTTGGTCCAATAGTTTGTGCAGGCCTCCCTGGGTGCAGATCCATCAGTCTTGATGGTCTCCTTGTGGGGCTTCTGAACTTTCCTTTCACCCCCCAATTTTCCATACCACTTTCAGCACTCAGGCCAGAGTCTGGCTGTGAGGCTCAGCATCTGTTCCCAATACCCTGCTGAGTAGAGTCTCTCTACCCAGAGGACATCTATGTTCGGCTAACTATCCACTTATATGTGAGTATATACCGTGTGTTTCTTTCTCAGTCTAGCTTACTTCATTCAGGATGATTATTTCTAGTCCCACCCATTTTCCTGAAATTTTTAAGATTTCCTTGTTTTTAATAGCTGAGTAGTATTCTATTGTGTAAACGAACCACATTTCTTTATCTATTCTTCAGTTGAGGGACATCTGGGTTCTTTCCAGATTCTGGCTATTACAAATAAAGCTGCTATGAATATATTTAAAATTAGTTAAAAGTTAAATGATACACAAAAGTGTTTGCTCTTTTTTTGTGGCTAAATTAAATGACTGAATAGTAGCTGAGTTAGTTAACCAGATGAAGCACATTCCTGTATTGTAAATGCAAAATTCAGCACCATGTTTTAATCAACTACCTTGTCTTTAAAAGTAAACAGTTCGTTGTCAACTCAGCCTTGTTTTATTCCCTTGAATGTGTGGAATACACAAAATAATTATGTAACAGCTAAATGTGTCCTAACATTGAAAATATTACAATACATAGAATTTCTATCAGCTGGAGAGATAACTCAATGCTTAAAAGCACTCACTGGCTGCTCTTCTAGATGACCCAGATTTAATTTCCAGTATGCACATGGCAGTTCACAACTGTCTGTAACTCAAGTTACAGGGGATCTGACAATCTCACACAAATAAATATGCAAGCAAACACCAATGCATATAGAGTATAAATGAATAACAATTTAAAAAAGAAGATTCCTATCTTGTAAAAATAAGGCAAATAATAAGATATAAATTATAATTTTAAGCCAAAAAATGAGATGACATATTCCTACATTCTTTCAATGTGAAAGCAAATAGGCAACTAAACAGTTATAAAACTTTTGTCAAATTGAATGACAACAAAATACTAACTCTTTCCTGGCTCTTTTTCTTTTGAGTAGAGCCAAGGCGATCCACTAAATACGCCTGTAACGCCTGTGCAGCAGGAAGTTATTGCAGATTCTAGCCATATCACAGCCTTGAACATTCACCCTTCTCTGAACTCTGTTTCCCAGAAAACATTAGCAGTAGCCAGCAGTCGCCTCTGCCAGACACTGTGCAGACTAGCATCATTCTCCCTTCGTCGTGTGCACAGAGAACACAGCTCTATAGTTCCCTTCAGATGATTGATCTCAGGAGGCTTGGAAGGAAGCTTCCTACTAGGGATTCAACAATAGAGAATTACCACTATCAGAAAATTTTTAGTACATATAACTAATGTTCGCCATCTCTTTCACATCTGCAAGGTGACCTTGCTAGTGGGGAGATAGTGACTGAGACAGGGAAGACTTTACAGTCAGGCACTTTTAGTTCTAGATCTGATTCTATAACTCACTGCATGTTTAGAGTCATTAGATCATTGAAGATGGTATTTTCTCCTGACTAAATTGAAATAAATAACCTCAGATGATTTTTGCAAAGATCAAAGGAAATTACATAAAAACACAGGTATTATCCCAAGAACAGCGCCACTGTTCCTTGATGGCACTGACTCAGCTGTAATCCAGGCTCACCAGTGATGATTTTTAATGGGTTAAGTGAGAGCACAGCAAGGTTTTACAGGATACGCAGCTAACTCACCTTACCAGGTGCAAGAGTCTGACCATACTCTCCCTCTTTGCTTTTATTTTTATTTGTCAGGCAAAGAAAAAGATGGAGAGATACTGGAATGGAGGACAGAAAGGATAATAAATGCTTTCTCCCTGAGTGCCAGCCTAGTGTTCCCACCAGAAATTGGATGCTAAAAAGTGGTTCCACAGGTCTGAGAAGGGCAAACAAGAATGAAGATGTGTGGGAGCAAAGGCTGAAGTTGGGGTGGGAATGATCTAGGGGACTCTGGATCTGCGCCATGAGGCTAAGTACCCAGGGAATGGAGGTGGGTGTGAGGCGTGGCCAGGCCACAGAAATACTTTCTATCATGGACTCCTAGAGGCCACACTGGGCTGGGACTGTAGTAAGTGTCATTGTCCTTTTTGTCCCCGTTCTTACCTGTTCATACTCACTCTCGTGTTGGTGCTGTCTGCATACATAAGCCCCATAGAAAGGGGCTAAGGAGACAAGGAGGTAAGATGAATAGTAACGAGACACTGTTCTACCCACAGATCTGTGCCTCACTGAGCATTGGTCAGAGAAGATTGTTGCAGTAGAGGGTAGTTAACAGACACCCACAACTGGATAATGGGCAGAGTGTGAAAGACTATAGAGCACTCAATTGTGAATGGAAGGGCTTCATTAAAGCTCTCCTCTCAAGGACCACGGATCTATGGAGAAGAGGAGTGGATGGAGTGGGTGAGAAGATGTTAAGGACCTAGGAAGAATTGAGGGAGAAGAAATGTAATCAGAATATATTTTATGAAAACTTAAATTATTTTCAAATTAAAGGGCAGAAAGGGGGATGATCCATGGATGGATGACTCTAATAAAATGGTGTCTTCCAGACAAAACACGACACATACGCATATGAGCTCACAGAGAGTGTGAAAGCATTCACAAGATCTGCAATGGTTCCAGCCAGACAGGATCCCAGGACTGAAATGGGCAAGTTGAAACAGGATCCTATCTGTAACCAAGAACCTATTTTTAGAATTGATACCTTCAGACAAAGGGAAAATCATTCCTAGAAGTAGTTGGACAATACAAAATGAAATACATTTTTATGTACTTTTTATTTTCATCTTGACACTGACATTCTGATATTTTGTTAATCTTTATTTTTGTGAGATTTTAAAAAATGCAGAAAGAGATAGAAGTAGATTAGATAAATAGATAGATAGATAGATAGATAGATAGATAGATAGATAAATGATAGAATAAAATTGGGTAGACAGGTAGGGAGGATCTGGGTGTAGTGGGTGGAGGGAAGATCAAAATATATACTATGAAATGATGAAATAAAAAAGAAATGATATGGTAACATTTAGTGAAATGTTTCAGATGCTCTCAAGATACTTAGACACAACAATATTTCTTTATTGAGTATATATCCTTATTCTTGAGAATTTTTTTTTTTCTATTTTTTTTTCCTTTTTTTTTTTTCTATTTTTTTTTATTAATTTATTCTTGTTACATCTCAATGTTTATCCCATCCCTTGTATCCTCCCATCCCCCCCCCCCCATTTTCCCATTATTCCCCTCCCCTATGACTGTTCCTGAGGGGGATTACCTCCCCCTATATATTCTCATAGGGGATCAAGTCTCTTCTTGGCTACTTGCTGTCCTTCCTCTGAGTGCCACCAGGTCTCCCCTCCAGGGGACATGGTCAAATGTGAGGCACCAGAGTACGTGAGAAAGTCATATCCCACTCTCCACTCAACTGTGGAGAATATTCTGACCATTGGCTAGATATGGGAAGGGGTTTTAAAGTGTACCTCCTGTATTGTCCTTGGCTGGTGCCTTAGTTTGAGCGGGACCCCTGGGCCCAAATCTGCCTATCATATTGTTCTACTTGTAGGTTTCTAGGACCCTCTGGATCCTTTTATTTTGCTGTTCTCCCATGCGTCTCTCATTTAGAGTCCCAATAGGATGCCTTCCCCTCTGTCCCAGTTTCCTGGTAAGTGAAGGCTTTCGTGGGACATGCCCCTTGGGCTAGTATGCAGATATAAGTGAGTATATACCATTTGATTCTTTCTGCTTCTGGGTTAACTCACTCATTATGATCATTTCTAGCTCAATCCATTTATCCACAAATTTCGGGAATTCCTTGTTTTTAATAGCTGAGTAGTATTCCATAGTGTATATGTACCACAGTTTCTTTATCCACTCTTCTACTGAGGGACACTTAGGCTGTTTCCATGTTCTGGCTATTATGAATAAGGCTGCTATGAACATGGTTGAGCAAATTTTCTTGTTGTGTGCTGGAGCATCTTCTGGGTATATTCCAAGGAGTGGAATAGCTGGGTCTTGAGGAAGCCCTATTCCCATTTTTCTGAGATAGCACCAGATAGATTTCCAAAGTGGCTGTACTAGTTTGCATTCCCACCAGCAATGAAGGAGTGTTCCTCTCTCCCCACATCCTCGCCAGCATGTGGTGTCGCTTGAATTTTTGATCTTAGCCATTCTGATGGGTGTAAGATGGAATCTCAGAGTTGTTTTGATTTGCATTTCCCTGATGACTAAGGAGGTTGAGCATTTCTTTAAGTGTTTCTCAGCCATTTGATACTCCTCTGTTGAGAATTCTCTGTTTAGTTCCAAGCCCCATTTCTCAATTGGGTTATTCGGTTTTGGTGGTGTTTTAATTTCTTGAGTTCTTTATGCAATCCCTATCAAAATACCTACACAATTTTTTAAAGACATTGAAAGTTCAATTCTGAACTTCATATGGAAAAACAAAAAACCCAGAATAGCTAAAACAATCTTGTACAATAAAAGGTGCTCCGGAGGAATCTCCATACCTGATTTCAAACTGTACTATAAAGCAATAGTAATTAAAACAGCATGGTACTGGCACAGCAACAGGCTGGTTGATCAGTGGAATCGAATCGAAGACCCAGATATGAATCCACACACATATGGTCACTTGATTTTTGACAAAGAAGCCAAATCCATTCAATGGAAAAATGATAGCATCTTCAACAAATGGTGCTGGTCTAACTGGAGGTCTATGTGTAAAAAAATGAAACTGGACCCTTATTTGTCACCTTGCACAAAACTCAAATCCAAATGGATTAAGACCTCAACATAAAACCAGGACACTAAGCCACTTAGAAGAAAAAGTGGGAAAGAGCCTGGAACATATTGGCACAGGAGACAACTTCCTGAACAGAACACCAACGGCCCAGGCCTTAATGTCAACCCATTAATAAATGGGACCTCATGAGGCTGAGAAGCTTCTGTAAGGCAGGAGACACTGTCAAGAGAACAAAGCGACAGCCTACAGACTGGGAAAAAAAAAATTCTTGAGAATTTTAGACATGTATATCATAAAATATCATGATGCACGGCCCCCATTTCCATCTTTCAGCTCCCTCTGTATCACCTTCAAAATATTACTTTTCCACATCTTGACTCCCCTTCCACCCCAATTTTTTTTAATTACTTACCAAGTCCAATTAGTAATGTCCATCCTTGGCCATCTAGTTGATCATGGTAGATGTATTCATGGGATCATCCTCAAAAATCAAGATTCTCCTCTTACTGACAGTATTACCTGACTGTAGCTCTATAATAGCGATGGGACACACAGAGCGCCTTCTCCATTACCCTGCTCTTCAGCACGTAACCACAGTTGCTATAGATTGATCAGCACAACAGGTATGTGGTGGCCAGAAAGCGACAACTTTGTAATTTCTTCTCAGTCACTGCCTCTGACATCTTGCTCCCTCTTCTTCTGTAATATTCCCTGAGCCTTGGAGGAGTTATGTTAACAAAGATGTCTCATTTCAAGAGATCTCAATCCATATTTTCAGTGCTTTTAACAATTAAGTGTCTCTATATTGACTTATTCTTGTCTACTGCCAAAGACAAACCTATACGACCTTCACCAGTCAAGGTTAAGAACAGCCTAAGACTATGGATGTAAAATAGGTATTAAGAAAGCAATTTGACAAAGTTATCATTTAGAAAAATATCAATAGCAGCTTCTATCATAGAGCCAGTGATTTCCTCAAACATGTTTTGCTTTTGTTGTTGTTGTTTTGTTTTGTTTTACTAAAATTACGGTATCAGGCATGAAATGGTCTCATGTTAGTCAGGCCTCAAATCTAACCATACATAGGTTATTTACTGAATACCAGTCATAGTTATGCCACAGTTTTACTGGTGCGCCTATCTTCTTTGGCAGGTTGGTATTGTTGTTCAGTGTCAGAATAAGTTCTCTGTGTTCTACACACAAAGGGACACAGACATCTTTCTTTTTTTTTTCTTTTTAAAAAATTTTTTATTAATTTATTCTTGTTACATCTCAATGGTTATCCCATCCCTTGTATCCTCCCATTCTTCCCTTCCTCCCATTTTCCCATTATTCCCCTCCCCTATGCCTGTTCCTGAGGGGGATTTCCTCCCCTGTATATGCTCATAGGGTATCAAGTCTCTTCTTGGTAACCTGCTATCCTTCCACTGAGTGCCACCAATTCTCCCTCTCCAGGGGACATGGTCAAATGTGAGGCACCAGAGTACGTGTGAAAGTCATACCCCACTCTCCACTTTCTTATTCAGAATGTTAAAGTGCCTATTAGTTAAGTTGGATTCACTAAAATATGTAGCGTATGTAACTTATATAATACATATGCAAGAGGTGAAACAGCCTGAAGTATGATATGTGTACAGTTAAAATACTGGGTGATTTTTGGGGAGGCAGAACTTTAGCTCATATATTCAATTATTTTTAATTTCTCTAAATAGTAAAACCCAAATTTCGTGATTTCAGTTTCCGTTGAAATCCAATACAATCGAGATCCATATGGACAATTTGTAATCACTAAAATATTAAATGCCATTTATCAGTGTAAATAATGGCACAGTGCAAGCATGCACATCAAGATAATAAGTGCTTCAAAGAATTACCTCAACTATCAGTGCAATGCTGTCTCAGCTATCCTTTTGTGTTTTGGAAATCATGTTATGTATCTGATTTTTCTGATGGATGAGCTTACTTCATACCACAAAAAAAAAAAAAAAAAAAAAAAAAAAAAAACCGAACCTCAAATACTTAGACTTTTTTTTCACTTTTATTTCAAATGTAGTTCTTCCAACACATCACACATGTTGAGCCATACTGAGATAGCTATAGTGAGACTGTCATAATGCATTTGTCTGGGTGAGGATTCCATAAGACAATGGACCTCAGGGGTTCAGGGAAAGCTCATGTGAGGAGAGTGGAGGGCAAGAGGACATATTCCTGTCACAAGGTAGGCATACAATAAGTAGTTGTTGAGTGAATGAATACATGAATTAAAATTGACTACTGAATGGGGAAAACCTTGAATCAACAAGCCCTTGCCTTGCATACAGCCTCTTGGTTCACTGCCAAGGCTCCTTGACACAGACCTTTCTATATAGAGGTGTCTGTTCTATCAGATTTTCTTTTTCCATTATGTCTTCTTGCTGTTCCTTCCTATTAAAAAAAAAACCCAGTGACACAGCATGGTCACTTATACTGAACCACATAGTTTTACTTGCCAACCATCAAGGACACAAAGAAACTCTGAAGGCTTTAAAAATAAGTTGTTTTCTGTAATAATGGCATGGTCTGCTATTTTTCATCCACTTAGTGTATGTTCAATGTAGAAGAGTTTTGTGTTTATTTGACTGTAATCAGAAATTATGTAAATTGCATAAACTATTAGAAAAGTAAGCACATATATTCTGGACATTTTTAGACAAAGAAAACTTAGTGTCCTCAAATACCTTCACTTGCATTACATATCCCGCTCAGTATTTGAGGGATATATCTGAAAAGAAGAACTTTATTCAAGAATTTTCTCCATCTGACTGGCTTGTGGTCATGGCCATTGTATTTTCTTAATTGATAGCTTATGGAAAATGACTCTGCCCCACTGTGGACAGAGCTAGGTAGATGGCCCTCTGCTCAATAAGAAAAAGGTAAGCTCCTTTATTGATTGTTCAATCAAGAGTCATCAACCTTATGCTCACATATACACCATTAGCAAACACTGACTCACAATGGTGTGAGTGTGTGTGTGTGTGTGTGTGTGTGTGTGTGCATCCAGAGTAAAAGAGGCTGAAACTTGATATAGAAAACAATGGAGTGACATGAGGGAGAAAAGAGACACAGGAAATACTATAACTCTATTTCAACTAAAATATTTTTAAAAATAATATATGTAATCTAATAGAATAATAGGTATAAATAGTTTTTAAAGTGGGCAACAATATAGATCAAAGATATAATACTTGCCTATGATGTACAAGAGCCTAGTACTTCACATTGGAAGAAAAATATAATTAAAATGGAAAGAAAGAAACATGGAAAGAGAGAATACTGAAATAAACAATTTTGTTCACAAGTTGGTTTTGATCAACGTTTTATTTACACAGAAAACTAGAGTAGATCAGTCACTGTTTACAGTCCAGTGTGTCTTCGAGGACTCTGGCAAGGCAAAGTCTAGGCTGATTCTGTATAAGCCTCTACTTTTAATTTTTTTTTTATTCCCTTTTGTATCATGAATGTTATTTTAGGGCAACATTATTTTTTAAAATCCCTATTTCATTGAAAATCTAAATCAGAGAAATATTATCTACTTATTTTTATTCTAATTTTGATATTATATGTAATTATAGTATTTCTCCCTTACCCCATACCTTCAAATCCACACATAGAAACTTTCTTTCTCTTTCAAATTCATGGTTTCTTTTTTCATTAATTGTTATTAATGCATACACACAAATATATATTCCCAAATACAGCTTGTTCATCATATAATGTTACAGAATATATGTTTTTTTTCTGGTATGATCATTTGGTTAACCAGAACACTATTATTTTATGTTACAATAAAAATCAATGGTGTGTCTCCATGTCCTATTTTACCATCACTGGATTAATGGCAAGAGGAGAAAGAAAATCAACAGTAAGCCATGGTCCTACTCAACACTCAGGGAATTCTAGCATTGTTTAATGAGTATATATAGAAACGGTTGTGCCCTGTGAAAAAACACCATACACCTAACAGAATGTGTGTACACTGTGACAGGGATGAAGTACCTCTGAGTCCTTGTCGATTTAAACTTGCTCCAGGATCATTTTCTCCAGCTTCTGATCACACCTGGGATTTTCTTGTTTCCATGCTTTGATAACATCAAGAAACTGCTCAGGATCCTGTGTGGTCTGTGATTTGGAACAACATAGGGATTACTGAAAAGGGGCTTTATAGATGCTTCTCTACCTTCAGCTTATGTTTTCATTAATGATGCCACATACCACACGCCACACTTTACATAAGCTCCAGACTGAGGCAGGTATTTGAAGTACCCTGGAAAGTAGTCAGCTCTGAAGATCTCTCTCTCTCTTTTTTTAAGGGATCATTTTGTTGGGATTTGTGCATGTGTATACATATATAACCCTCTCTCTCTCTCTCTCTCTCTCTCTCTCTCTCTCTCTCTCTCTCTCACACACACACACACACACACACATACACACACACACACACACACACATACACCACATCACATATAATACACACATATATATGGAATAGAGGGTATCAGTTTGATAACAAAGAAAAATTTGGAGGGAGAAGACTTGGGGAGGTCTGGAGGGAGGAAAGGCAAGGGATAGATGATGTCATAATAATTTTTAATGTGGAATTTTTTAAATGAAAAGAGATTTGATGCTTCCAAAAGCTTCCTCATCTCTCACCAGACCTTTATAGGCAATGCATGGCCATCCACACTACTTCAGGAATCTTTGGCAAATCATCAAGAGAGAAAATTTAGACTTCTTATGAATTAAAAAAGAAGAAATAAGACTAGGTAAGAAAGGGACTTAGGAATTCACGACATGTCGGATCTTCGCCCTACCTCCCTGAGCTCTATCTCCTACCTTGTCCCTTCTCTTCAACAACTAACACTCTCTATTCTTTCCCCTTCCTGAATGAGATTTAACCCTCTTCTATTGGGTCCTCCTTGGTACTTATCTTCTTTGGGTTTGTGCATTGTAGTATGTTTATCCTGTTCTGTATGCCTAAAATCCATTTATAAATGAGTACATGTATGTCTTTCTGCATCTGGGTTACCTCATGCAGGTTGATCTTTTCTAGTTACAACCATTTGGCTGAAAATTTCATGATTTCCTTGTTTTTAATGGCTGAATAGTAGCCTATTGTATAATAATACTACAATTTCTTTATCCATTCTTTGAGTGAGGAACACCCAGTTGGTTTCCAGACTCTGGCTATTACAAATAAAATTGATATGAAATAGTTGAGAAAGCGTCCTTGTTGTATGGTACAGCATCTTTTGGGAGGACGGAAGGCCTGTAGAAAAAAGAGAAACTGGGTGGGGCATCTCAATGATATCCTTGAGACTTAAGTCAGGTTAGGCTCTGGGAAGATATGAGAGGGACTATCGCAGAGACTCCTAGTAGCAGAGGTCATGGAGATTGTAAAGGCCACCAACTTTCCTCCTCTAGTGGAGGGAGGCAAACACCAAGCCACCCACAAAAACATCACCCCAAGTTTACCCTGTCTGCAAGATGTACAGAGATAAAGATAGAACAGTTAGTGAGGGAGTGTCCAACCAATGCCTGGCCCAACCCAAACCCCCCTCATGGGAGAGGCCCAACCCCTGACAGTATTAGCAATACTCTGCTATGTTTTCAGACAGAAGCCTAGCAAAGTTGTCCTCTGAGAAGTTTCACCCAGCAGCATTTTTAAACAGATACTGAGACACAGAGCCAAACATTGGGCAATCCATAGGAAGGCTTGTTGAAAAGTGGGGGAAGGAGAAAAGAACCTGGAGTGACAGGAGCACCATAAGAAGCCAACAAAGCCAGTTAACCAGGGCCCAAATAGGCCTCCTGAGACTGAAGCATCAACCAAGGACCTTATATGGACTGGACCTACACCCCTTACACAGATGTAGCTAATGGGCAATTCAAACTTCACATGGGTCCTTTAGTAAGAGAAGAGGCTGTTATCTGCTTTTTGATCACTTCCCCCTGGTGAGACAGACTTAGCAGGCCACAGGGAAAGAGGATGTGCTCAGTCCTAATGCAACTTAATGAACTGGTGTCGATGGAAAGGAGGCTCACCTTATCTGAGTAATGAGAGGGGGGAGAGGGAAGGACAGGAGAGTGATAGTGGGAGGCAAGGAGGAAAGGAGCCTAAGACCAGAATGTAAAGTGAATAAATAATAAATAAATATAAAACACATTTAAGACATAAAAAACATGCAAACACAGAATAAAGATAAAAATAAGTGGGCCAAGACAGATTAGAGACAGGTAGGCAAGTTTAAATTAGGTGAGTTCCCCAATCTCAGGAGCAATGCTTTATGTAACAACCATATTGCCTAGAAGTAAACTTAGTAATAATAATATTGGGGAACTTTCTTACCGCAGTCTTTATTGTGATTCTGAAACCAATGATAGACAATTTACTTTCAGTTCTGTCTCAAGACTGAACTTTGAATAAAGAGGTTTTTTTTTCTTTCCTATCCTACACACTGCAAGAAATAGAAATAGTCATTATTGTTGATGTCAGCAAGAAGACATATTTTCTCAAATCCTATTGGAAGTGACATTTCCAACATTAAAACAGCTATAGAGAATAACACTAGCATTCTTTTATAACTAATCAAATGCTGCCTTGTTTATGACAGTTGAATTTGTGTTTATGGCAATCACTATACTTTTCACTTTATTACAAAATATTAGTATAAATGTTTTAATATTTCTCTAGATATGTCAAAGTTTTGAAAGTATTAATAACACCTTAGTGCATATTTTTATACTATAGCACACTATATGTAATTATCCCCTTAAAAAAATTAAAACAGGCTAAACAATGCCGAACACTTTTCCATAGCAACTTCTTTCCAGAGTCCAGAGAGGTTGAACTCTGTACTTCTATTTTCAGCTAATTGCCAGTGTTGAAAATAAAGTCATTTTTCACACATTCTGGGAGGCACACACACATTTCACACAAATGGGAGAGAGAGAGAGACAGAGACAGAGATGGACAGAGACAGAGACACAGAGAGAAACAGAGAGAGAGAGAGACAGATAGAGAGAGAGACAGAGACAGAGAGGGAGAGAGGGAGATGAAGCGGGGGAGAGAGGCAGAGACCGAGACAGAAAGAGATTAACGTGAAAGACTATGATTTTGTGGACTGTTCAAGTATCACTAAGGATCAATGCTTTAATTTCCTGAAAAGAATAAAAGATGCTTTGAAATGCTTTTGTTAGGATTCATAGTTGAGATCCAATACTACTTTCGGCATTCAATCAAATGAGAATGAGGCAAAGGTCAAGCAGGATGTTGCAGGAGATGTAAAAATTTTTTTCAGGTAAATTTTCCTTTGAAAATATATACAACTCTGCAGTATAATATTATTTCTTCTTTCCAATAAATGTAAAAATAACACAATTTTCTCCTAGATTTTTATTTATTATAACCTTTGGGAAAGGCTGTGTTTTTTCAATTGCTTTATCTGTAAAATGAAAATAATGATGTTTGCTATTATATGGACTGTAGAAGTCACAGAAAATGAATGCATACATAAAACCAATTTAGAGAGGAAATGTCACATGCAAAATGTGTATGTTCACTACTACTGTTATTATAATGAATTATAATTTCACTCAGAACTCATATGAACACATAAAATCTCATGCAAACAATTGATGTTCTTAAGATGCATATAAGCCTAAATATTAACAGCAAAAACAGTGTTTTCAGCTTTTGGGTTTTCTTTTTAATTAATTTTAAAATGTTTCCTACATTTTTGCATTGTATTCCTACAATGCACTGACCAGGACACAACCTGCTGGGTGGACTATATGTCAATGCAGGTGTCTTGGCCAGCTGGTCACTGTTGTGGTGCGAAGGCTTTATAGATAGGTAGCATTAGTGTTTGCTTTTCTCTCTAGGCAGCTTCCTGTGCTCCTTCCTGTGCAGAGAGATAGGTCTTGGCAGCAAGACTCCCAGGTCAGCTCCCCCCTCAGGTCTTCCTTGTTCCCTGTCTGCTGTGTGTAGGTCCTCAGAAACACAGCCTTCTATGTTCTCTTCATGGATCTTTTAGTATAAATACATAGAAACTCCACCCTAAGCTCTGGAGGATATTCAGCATCCTTACAGTTTAGCAATGTATCTGTAGAGTCTCCTTTCATCTACTTTTCCATTCTCTAAAATTCAACCCTTGAACTATATGTAGAGTTATACATTATTGCTTACTCTGTCCAGATGGTTTCTTTGATTTCTTTTCATTGTCACTTGGGTAACTTCTAATAGTTCCTTGAAACCCACATTAAAACACATATCTCTTGTGGTATTTTTATGTGAATGTCTGCAGATGAAATTAATTTCTTTGCAATTTTGTGAAGCTCAGGAGAATTCCGTAACTCAATGGAGATCTAGAAAGCCTCCTTCCACTGGGAGCCCAGCACGTCCACTTCACCTCATGTGCAAAGTGTATGATCTGAAATTTGTTCTTTAGTAGATGAGGAAAGTAGTGATGGAAGAAAAAGATCTGCCAAATAGATGTAAGCACTCAAATATGGTCTCTTGGTAAATGGTTATGAAGATTTCATTTGTGTTTAAGTGTGTGTGTGTTCATGTGTGTGGTGATTGAGTGTATGTCTATATTGTGTGTGTGTATGTTCTGTGTGTTGTATAGGTGTGACTGTGTGCTCGTGTTTGAGTTTGTGTGCGAGAGTAATATGTATGTGTGTGTATCTGTTTGAGTGGTTGAGTGTGTGTCTCTGTGTGACTCGTGTGTGTGTGTGTGTGTGTGTGTGTGTAGCATAATAGTATAAGCCATATATAGTGAATTTTTTCCTCTTCTCTTCATACCAACTGCACCAATGCACAACAGAACAGATCTCACCTGGCTTGTTGCTCTCATTGATCGCACTTACTGAGGACCACAGACCCTCCTAACTATCTTTGGCTGACTACATTTTGGGTTTCTGTTCAAACATAACCTCTAGAAAAGGAAATTGTTAAGTGAAAGAAAATCAAGTAAATTATGCTCCCTATTTTCTACATCCCAAACACTTTTTCTCTATCACATTACACTTTCATTTCTTTCATCATCTCCCTCTTAATCTCTTTCTAGTCAGCATTAGTAGAGAACCGTTAAGTAGAAAAATGTGTATTTTTCTGTGGTGGGAAAATTGATACACTAAAGACTATACATATTAAAAGCTTTGAAACATTTTGCCAACTTTCTTTCTACAGATACTTTATTGCTATCACAATCACTGTGTAGCATGTATAATTTTAATACAGATGTATAATTACACCATTTATTACAGCTATCACTTACTGTGTTCTTACACTATACCAATCACTGTGTTAAGTGCTACAATACATTAAGTAAATCTTTATACGCTCCTGCTGGCAGTGTAAGAGTGCCCATTTGAAGGTAATCTCATTTAGAAATCCCTAATCATTGAAAATAGTGTTTTACATTTTAATTCAAAGTTTAATGGTAGTGCAGGTTTTCATATTTTTACTGATAATTTTATTACTTTTAAAAGTGTCCCTAGCACTGATGTAGTAAAGTACAACAAACGAGGTGATGAAACAACAGAAATCCATTGATTCTGGATTCTTCAGGCGAGAACTCTAAACAGCCACATCAGCCGGCATGCTCTTCCAGGAAGCTCTATGGGAAATGGAACTCCAATTCTATCTTCTAAGGACTAGTAGTTACTTGTTGGTTACTGACTAACTCCTGTGTTCACATTCTTGCTGCATCGGCCAGTTCTGTCTCAACGCAGGACTCTGTGCGCAGTCAGTTTAACAAGGACATCAGTCATGTTACATTACTTTCTACCTCAAATGTTTCATCTTGGTTTGATCATCTGCAAAAAAATTGCTATTTTTAAAAGATCACCATCTTTTTTTAATTCACCAGCTCCACTGACCTTCACACTGAGGGAACTCGCCTCGCAAACTCGGGCTGATTTCTGCTTCTCTGGTTTTTGCTCAAATGTCACCTCTAAAGAAAGAACTTGCCACAAAATAAAAATAAATCCAGTAAAGGACTTGACACCACACATAGACTGTACAGATATTCCACTGTGACTACCTGCCTTTCACAGTGAGACCTCTGGGAATTCCGACATGCTTTCAGCCCTCCAGTGAAGCCTCCTCATGGGGAGGTAGCTTCGAGAGAATAGCAGCCCATTGCTGAGAAACTAGCCCAGGGGTTTCCTTTTCTCTGTTCACTTGCTTCTTGACCCCAAATGAGAACAATCTTGAGTTATAAACACAATACACAATTATTCTCCTTAGGACAAAATCTTTTTTCTTTTTCCTTTTATAGAAAATAGATTGCTTTCTTATACAATATATCCCAATATAATTTCCCCTTCCTCTACTCCTTCTAGCTCCTCCCCACCTCTCCTCTGGTCCGGAATTACTCCCTTCTCTCTCTTATTAAAAGTAACAGGCTTTTAAGGAATAAGAACTAAACATGGCAGAATAAAATATAGTAAAACAAAGCAGAAACCATCACATTGAGCGTGGAAAAGTTAACCCAAAAGAAGGTAAACAGCTACAAGAGCAGACATAAAAGTCAGAGACCCACTCATTCACACACTTAGAAGTCCCATAAAAATACTAAGGTGAAATCTATAATGTATAAGCAAACAACTTGCTGTAGACACATGCAGGCCCTGTGCTTCCTGCTACATTCTCTTTAAGGTTAATATAAGCATTACTCAGTTGATTCAGAGGGGCTTGATCTCTGGATAACAAGTTTTAGACAACCATATTAAAACCTAAAACACTGACCAAAGTACAGTGTATTCTAGTTTTATCAGCTTGTCTATTTAAAATTCCACACTGTGTTTGTGTTTTATGCCTCTGCTTATCTTATTCTTTGTCAGTTTTCAGACATTCCTTTATTTATTTTCTTCTTATATTGCAAAGAGAAACTATCAGGAATTGCATAGAACAGCCAGCAGTGGACATTTATGTCATAGTCTCTTGATCATTTGGGGAGACTGAACTCCAGAGACCACACAGGGGTTGCCTGTTCTCATTGCCTGATGTCAGAAGAGCGTCAGGCCAACATCACTCACTCCTAAGGAACTATCAGTTCTCCTATTGTACTGCTACCATTTTTTTCCTGCTTTTACTTTTCAGCAAGTCTAGATCCCCTCAAAGAAGGAAAATAGAAATAATTTACATCTAATTAACATACATGTTAATTATATGCATGTATGCATTTTTAAGGTTACTTGTTGAATTTCTATATAAAGAATATTTAAAACCATACAATAATAATATGGCCCAGTTTAAAAAATGAGCAAAGTAACAGAAGCATCAAACTGTCAAAACTAATGTAAGACATGGAGCTAATCACATTAAGATATTCAACTACACTGATTATTGCAACACGTAAGTTGAAACTCGGTGAGATACTACAATGTCCATTGATAAAATTTAGCTTTAAAATCTAGAAGCACTAAATTTACTGGGAGGTCAACCAAAAGAAATCATTATTTCTCTGAATTGTAAAGCACACAGTTTTTGTTTCAAAGCAAAGCTTGTTTTTAAAAATTCCCTTTTGTTCTAAATTGAATTTATTGCAAATAATTCACTTGTCTATGAAGAAGCATAGGAAGTAACATGAAAAGTATACATCACTGGAGTTGAGTGGAGTATTTAGAGGATGGTACTTGAAAAAACAACAAAAAAGCAGCAGCAGCAACAACAACAAGAAAATACCTGTTCATTCCTATTTGTGTTGAAAAATACAAAGTATTCACTTACTGACACTTAAGGTGCTGAAAACGATTAACAATGACAAAAGAATCTATTACTACCCCTACCCAGATCTAGCCAATGGACAGGACATTCTCCACAGTTGAGTGGAGAGTGGGTTCTGACTTTCACATGTACTCTGGTGCCTCATATTTGACCACGTCCCCTGGATGGGGAGACCTGGTGGCACTCAGAGGAAGGACAGCAGGTTACCAAGAAGAGACTTGATACCCTATGAGCACATACAGGGGGAGGAGGTCCCTCTTAGTCACAGTCATAGGGGAGGGGAGTAAAGGGAAAATGGGAAGGAAGGAGGAATGGATACAAGAGAGGGGATAACCATTAAGATGTAATATGAATAAATAAAATAAAATTTAAAAAGATTCTATTAATAAAACAATTAGTGGCTCTTAAAAGTCTTTCTATATATCAAGTATCCTAATTCATGCTTAAGAAAAACATTTTCATATATAAGAAAAAAATTACTTATTCATATGAATACCTCCAAATAAAATGTCAACATAGTTTTTTCCTTTTTAAGCTTCTGATATAGTTCAACTACTTATACCAGATTTACAACATAATAGAAATATGGTGTTGAAAGAGATCCAAGATGGCAGCTCCAATCATAGACTGTGAGCATCAGGGTAGCAGTGACTGTACAATGATTGAAGGACCAAACTGAGAGTTTCCAAACAGCCGTGCTGTTGTTTCCAAGGTGAAAGAGAACCACACAGTGTGGAACACAGATGGACCCAGCCTCAGGTCATGTGGCTAATCCACAGAAAAGTCTCTGGGTGCCTGCAGGCGTACACTCAATCTACAGTGTCTAGCCACACCGCTGGGTACAACACACAACACCCAGTATTCCAAACTGATCTTTGGATACAAAAAAACACCAGTGTCTGCATCTCATAGCCAAGGAGAACTTCATGATGTGGGTCATTATTTGATCCAGCTGACCCACAGGCCTAAGATCTCAAGCAGCTAGCCACATGCAAGTGCACATGTGCTCAGTGTATCAGACCAAACTCTGGGCCACAAAGCACCAGTGTCTGGGTTTTCTAGGCCAGAAGATACCCAATGGTGTGAAACACAAGTGCATCTGACTTCAGGTCACCCCGCTATCTACTAGGTCCTCACAGTTCTTAATAGAAGAACATGGAATGGCCAAGAAACAATTAAAGAAAAGGTCAAAGTCCTTAGTCATTAGGAAAATGGAAATGAAAATGACTGTAAGATTCCACCTACCAGAATGGCTAAGATTAAAAACTCAAGTGACAGCAAATGCTGGTGAGGATATAAAGAAAGGGGAACATTCATCCATTGTTGGTGGAAGTGTAAACTTGTACAACCACTTTGCAAATCAATCTGGCACTTCTTCAGAAAACTGGAAATAGTGCTCCCTCAAGATTCAGCCATACTACTCCTGGGCATATATCCAAAAGATGCTCCAGCATATAACAAGGACATTTGCTCAACTATGTTTATAACAGCTTTATTTGTAATAGCCAGAATCTGGAAACAACCTAGATGTTCCTAAACCAAGGAATAGATAAAGAAACTATGGTACATTTATACAATGTTTTACTTAGTTATTAATATAAGGAAATATTGAAATTTGCAGGCAAATGAGTGGACCTAGAAAAGATCAACTATGGTGAGGTAACCCAGACACAGAAAGATACACGTGGTATATACTCACTTATAAATGGATATTATTCCAGCATAGATATCCTCTGAAAGACTACACCCAGCGGGGGAATTACTACAAATGCCAGGACTTGCAGTTGAACTGTATGCAGAATTCTGAAAGTTCTGTGGAAGAATAGGGGGATGGAATCACCCACAGGGGTCAGGAGTTCCCCACAGAGACCATCAAGCCAGGTAGATCTTGACCCAAGGAGGCCTACACAAACTGATGAACCAAACAAGGACAATGCATGCTCAGAACCTGGATCCCCTGTTCAGATGTGGCCAATAGCCAGCTCATCCTCCATGTCAGGGTGGGGAGGGGGAGAGGGAGTGGGGGACAGCTTCTGGCATGAACCCCAGTGCCAATGATTTGATCAGTTCCCCTTACTGGACTGCCTTGAGGGCACACAGAAGAAGGGATGCAGGCTATCCTGATGAGACTGATAGGCTATGGTCAGAAGATTGGGAAGGAGGGCTCCCCTGTCTCCTCCCCCATCAGAGGTCTAGGGGAGGAGAAGAGGACCAAAGAGGGAGGGAGGGTAGGAACAGGAAGACAAGAGTGAGAGGATAACCATCAGGATGCAATGTGAATACTTATAATAAAATACATATTTTAAATAAAGAAATATGTTTATGTTTACTGGCCAAAGGGAAATCCTGTGATTCAATTAATTATAAAACTTGAAGATTCTGATCTTATGGATATTTGGAAATATAAATAAATAATTTTCTTTATTATGTCAAAATATGTACCTCATGAAGAAACATGGTAATATTTTCAGTGAAGTGGGTTAAATGCAATGAACTTCCATGTTGCTTAGAAAACACATTTAATTTTAAGTGTTTTTTTAGTTTAAAAAAGGAACAATCAGAAGCAGTTGGGTGCTCTGGCACGTGCCTTTATCCCAAAACTTTGGAAGGCAGAGACAGGTGGATCTCTGTGAGCTCAAGGTCAGCCCGGTTTACAAAGTCCAGGACAGCCAAAGCTACACAGAAAAACCTTGACTCAAAAAAGGAAAACTAGGAATATGGCTTCCTCAAGACGTAGCTATTCCACTCCTTGGAATATACCCAGAAGATGCTCCAGCACACAACAAGAACATTTGCTCAGCCGTGTTCATAGCAGCCTTATTCATAATAGCCAGAACATGGAAACAGCCTAAGTGTCCCTCAGTGGAAGAGTGGATAAAGAAACTATGGTACATTTACACTATGGAATACTATTCAGCTATTAAAAACAAGGAATTCCCGAAATTTGTGGATAAATGGATTGAGCTAGAAATGATCGTAATGAGTGAGTTAACCCAGAAGCAGAAAGACTCAAATAGTATATACTCACTTATATCTGCATACTAGCCCAAGGGGCATGTCCCACGAAAGCCTTCACTTACCAGGAAATGGGACAGAGGGGAGGACATCCTATTGGGACTCTAGATGAGAGAAGCATGGGAGAACAGCAAAGTAGAAGGATCCAGAGGGTCCTAGAAACCTACAAGTAGAACATTATGATAGGCAGATTTGGGCCCAGGGGTCCCGCACAAACTAAGGCTCCAGCCAAGGACAATACAGGCAGTAAACTTTAAACCCCTACCCAGATCTAGCCAGTGAGCAGAACATTCTCCACAGTTGAGTGGAGAGTGGGGTATGACTTTCACACTTACTCTGATGCCTCACATTTGACCATGTCCCCTGGAGGGGGAAACCTGGTGGCACTCAGAGGAAGGATAGCAGGTTACCAAGAAGAGACTTGATACCCTATGAGCATATACAGGGGGAGGTAATCCCCCTCAGGAACAGTCATAGGAGAGGGGGAATAAGGGGGAAATGGGAGGGAGGGAGGAATGGGAGGATACAAGGGATGGGATAACCATTGAGATGTAACAAGAATATATTAATAAAAAATTTTTAAAAATTAAAAAAAAAGGAGGTAAAACCAAACAAACCAACAACAAAAAAGGCCTCCAACAATTACTGCTTGAGTATGAGAAAGAAGGAAAGTGCTTTACATTTTCTAGAAATTAATAATTTAGCAGTTAATATTATTAGGTGAACTAAAATATATCAACTGTTAAAAGTATTTACTTTGGGATTAATAATGTTTCCATTTATAATTTTGTGTCTTCTAAAAAAATAAAGAAATATTGATAATAAAACTTCTGTACATGGAGAGGAGACAACAGGAAGCAATAGGCCCCGTGGAGAGGGTTCCATGTTATGGCAGTAGTCACCACTGCAGCTGTACCTACACTGGGGGACAAACCTCAGCCAATGCATGAAGAGTGGAGAAGGATGAGACCTGGACATAAACATCTAGTGTTTGTCAACCTAATTGTAGTAGTCTGAAACTTCTGGATTCTGATTTGAAAGAAACAGCTCCATAAATAAAACTGTTAAGAAATGTGTTACCACAGAGACCTTTTCTTTTTTGCTGTTGTTGTTGCATTGTGATTAGATTTTAAGGTGCAGAGAGCATCGTGTTGCTTTAGAGGTTATTAGGTGTGATGACACTTAATAAGACTCCTCACTTCTGAGTTTCCTAAACTTATAAGTTGCTAAATCTGCTGTTTCTTTTGGTAGACAGAGCCTTTCCTCCCGCCCTCAGCCAGAGGTAAAACCCGCTTTTTAATTAACTAAATTGTTGTCTAGCCAGAAGTCTTAACATTGAAAAAAAAAATGGATGTCTGGATATTTGCTTGACTGAGGACTCAACAGAGCCTTCACATAGAACAAAAGTATGTCATTGGTGCTGAAAGAAATATATGGTCTTGCTCATCAGAGGTTCTGTTAGCAGAAGACATAGCTCCTGGAGCACAGAGACTAATAGTCACCACATCCTGTTTCTTTATGGAAGGAGAGAAAGAAAACCCAAATAAATCAGATTTGTCAAGGCCAAAGTGCCATTAGGAATGTCAGCGGGTCTGAACTGGAGTCTCACACCAGTTGACAGAACGTTTAATTGCAAGTCACAGGAGTCCATGGCCCCCCACCCATGAAACATACAGGGGTTCCTGCTAATTCTTCCCCACCTGTGTCCCCTAAATGTCTTCCCTACCTACTGTTTCCAGGTATTATTATTTATTTTTAAAAGATACCAAGGATTATATAGGGAAAGAACAACATATGCTCCCTTTTCTGTATTGTTTTTGAGGCTGATCTATCTTTATAATTCTAAGCAACACACACTGTAGTAATAGGCAGTTATTATCTCTTAAGTAGGTCAGGAAAGAGCTATTTAAGTAATTCACTCATTCTTTCCAATGCAAAGATATTATTAGAAAAATATCCAAGTCATATATAAAGTAAAAATAATCTTAGAAATCATTATTAAAACTATTTATATATTTTACATGCATAACATATAGGTTATTTATATTAATTATGGTGTCACATAAGTTGATATTGGTGAAAACTTTACTCAAAAACTGGAACATTTTAAGTTGAAACAAATTTTATTTTTTTAATTTTTTGTTTTTTATTTTAGAAATCTGATAGAAATCACTGTGGACTGACACATCATGCATTTAATAACTATGTGTTGAATAATTGAGAAGTAATATTTTATGAAGGAGCTTTGTATTATAAATTGGTTATCAGAAATAAAGTTTGTAGCTTTTATATCCTAAACTATAGGAAGACATTTTCATATTCAAAGTCTAATTTGTTATCATTTGCAAAGAAAACATTTCTAGAACTATGATGAAACTTTAGAAATTATTAGAAGATGAATTGTAAACTTTCAGTAAAAGCATCATTTACTGTTTTATAAATCCTCAAATTTAATATATTCATTGAGACTCATCAAAAAGTGAACTGAATATAACGGAAATAGTAAGAAATATAGAAGGAGAATAAAATAACATTTACTTTGAAAGATATTCTACATTCAAGACATTGAAGTGCCTTTCTTCATTTTCTTGAATAGATTCAGTTGTTTGCTGTAGTGAACAGCAAGTAATTTATATTCCATTAAATAATTCTCTAACTGAATTATACATATCTGAGCATGCATATGTCACCTCAATTATCTGTGTCTTTCTTCATTCATTAAACAAATAATTATTTAGTGAATGCCATGGCACTGAGAATTCAAATATGATAAGTGTCTGGCCCTGTGATCTGAGGACTTAGAGTCTCACAAAAGACATTATTCATTGAAGACACACATTGTGATTATAAAAAGATAGTGATGAGAGTGAGCAGATAAAAGTGCATCTCTGCTCACAGGAATATGTCTAAATAGTTTTCATGACAAGAACTGTGAAACAGCCATAAAATATACAAAAGGCATGATGTGAAATTTTATTTGCACAGATATATTCTAACTTACATATAACTACTCAATCAAATCTGATAGAAAGAACCAAAGAAGTTTTCCCAAAGCAGGTACTCTGGGAATAAAATCTGTAAAATAGAGGCTAAGGTTTTAAAGTAGTCGAATTGGTAAAAGTGACCTGGAGAAAAAGACAAAGAAAGATCTAAGCAGAGGTTGCTTGGAGATAGACAAAGAGAAATGAAGGGTTGCAACTGTGTCAGGAGAAGAAAGTTCAGTGTTACAGAATACTATCAACACAGGAGTAGGCAAAATGTTGGGCTGAGACTGGGAAAGGTAAGTAAAATATAGGATTTTCAAGTATGATGTAAGGTTTCCTGATTTCTGTGAATTGTACTTAAGAGGTAAATGATTGTATAGCCTAATGAGAATCCTAAAATGTGACATTACAGAGCATTGTATAGACACCATCTATTTTGTTCTCTCTGTACTTTTATTTTGCAGTATTTCTGGGACTATAAAAAGATTAATTCTTCCTGAGGTACAGAGTGGCGAGGGGCTAGTGAGAAGAAAATCTCAGGGACATTTAAGTGTGCAAATATTTGTTGGCTGCTAAACAGGAGGGGCCACATATCCCAGCAAAAGCAGAGATGGAAGAAACAAGGACAATGTCAGACTGAAGTACCATTGTAAGTAAGCTTGAGTTGGATGGACAGTGAAGTCTCAAGCAACATTTCCAGGGAGGAGTCCTGTCACTCACTCCAGAAAACTCCATTTGGGGCATTGAATGCTTATCCATGGTTTGGGAACACGGACTGGTTGCAAATGCAATGATGGAAGCAGGAAAGTGGCCTTGGCATCCATGGCTTTTACAGTTTCACAACAGGGGATCTAAGTGGCACTTCTAACGGCTGCTACACACACGAGTCTAAATGGACCACTCTCTGAAGACAGATTGTATCTATATCAGAAACAATCCTTTTCTCTATAGCTCTTAGTTGTTCAATGGTAGCCATTTGTTGTCATCATCATAACAGAGTATATTAAGAAAGCTGTGTATGTCTCTGAAGTAATGCCTGTGTGGCAAGAAGACAGGTTCAGAGTTTCTGTGATGAATTAAGGTTATATTATTAGAAGAATCTGTTACACGTGTGTTAAAAGTTAAAATGTATTATAAAACTATCTCAAACTTACACCCAAGAATATTATAGAATTGATTAACTAAAGTCTAACAAGAAAATTTATTTGATTACAAATATCAATCAACCAATCGATCTACCTCTCATTTGCTCTTTTTTAATTAGAAAGACAAAACCCATGAAATTTCACCGAGGTGGTTTTGAATATTTTCAAAAGTATATCTTTTTTTTTATTCTGTAATATTTTATTAATTTATTCTTGTTACATCTCAATAGTTATCCCATCCCTTGTATCCTCCCATTCTTCCCTCCCTCCCATTTTCCCCTTATTCCTATCCCCCTCAGGAACAGTCAAAAGTATATCTTTTGATACAACAAGACTTTTCAAAGATATATGACTATTATTCAAGAAACAATATAGGGAATAAAAATTCATAAAACTTTTTGAAGAAGTGGGACCAACAATAATAGTACAACCATATTCAGAAGAAGTGGTGTGTGTGTGTGTGTGTGTGTGTGTGTGTGTGTGTGTGTGTGTGTGTGTGTGTTGTTCTTCTACTGAGTGAAGAAATTCCCTATAGAAGGGATGTATTACTTAGTCTTTATCAAATATCCCACAAATTCCAACTTTAAGTGGATTTCTTTTCTTCTTCAAATTTTTGATCTGAATAGGGTCACCATCCACCATCTAAGAGAAGACATAGCAGATACCTAGGGTGTGCTTGGTGCTGTAGGTGGCCAGAAGAGGGTGTCGGATTCCCCTTAGTATCACATTGTAAACAAAAAGGAAGATTTTTTTTTTTAATTTGGAGTAATCATGAATACAGTTATAAAACTAGGAAATAAAAATTCTTGCCAGTTGAATGCTCAGGAACATTATTTTACTGCCCATTCTAATGAAAGGACCACCCCTGGTATTACCACTCCCTCACAGTCACACTTTCCTCCTTTTCTCTCATGGTTTCAGATCAACGATACAGTCTGAGCTGCTCCCACCATACCTCCTGGTAGTGTTCATTGACAGTCAAATACCTCACACAACTAAAAGAACAAGAAACCTACACTGCCAGAATCCATCACCAGTAAGATATTTATTTAAACAAACACTTCAATATACTTTGCCAACCTCAAAGCATGACCTGCAGGAGAAAACATGAGTTGATATCCCTGGTGTGTTCCATTCTAGTACAGTTTCAGAAAAGCATTTAACTTGCCACTTCAAATCTTTCATGGGGTAAAATGTGATGCCAATAATAAATGAAAGAAATGAATTCACTCTATTTTATAAATATCAACTTGTTCTTCCACAAAATCAAATTCAGGATAGTGCTGTGATGTAGAGATTAATGAGAGCATCTGCGTAAAAGCTTTTGGCAAATATAAGAGTACAAGCCATACAACAGCTAGAACTGTTCTGATATCCTCTGCAACTTCTAACCAGTGACTCATCCAATTTTAAGATTTGCATTTAGTCTCATCCCTCCTGATTAAATGTCTTATATTTATACTAGATGTCTTATTCTTGGAAAACATGTCATATTAAACTACATATAATTGTCCTTATATAAATATTATACTGTTGATGATATAAGTGAACTAATCATATCTACAGATAAAAATTTGGTCTAATTAAAAAAAGAAAAATATTTGTATTTGTCACAAGAGATAGATTTTAATGAATTATATTTATTTATTATGGAGAAGTAACCAGCAGGGTTGGTTATTCTTTGTCAATATGAATCACATTGGTTTTCATAATTAAATTTGTCCAAAATGCTTTATTATTACAAGTATATAAAATATTTCTCCTTTGTTTTTAATTCAGACAGTAAAAGTATAAATTCTTCAAATAATGGAAAAGAATCAATAAGTTAATGTATTTTTATAGATTGATCAAAGATTTGAGATCACTACACTCTCATAAGTAAAATAAAATATTCAACTTTGAAATCACATGTAATTACTAATTTTGTAGGAAATTGGGACTTTGGGAAGAAAAACATTAATCTGATCAATAAAGTCCCTAAGTAAACCAAGAAAGCATTTCATTCTAAGAAACTGAGCTTTAAAACATTTATTTTATTTTATTTTATTTTATTTTTTAATGTGTCTATCTGCCTGGATATATGAAAGTGCATGTGTCGGAACCTGGTGTAGATGGGGCCAGAAGATGGTATTGCAGCTCAGTTACAGGCAGCTGTGAGCTGACATGTGGGCGTTAGGAATCTGTGGTCCTCTGCAAAAGCAACTATTGCCCTTAGCTGTTAAGCCATTTCTCCAACCCCAGAAACACTTATAAATACACCTAGGTTCTGGTGGGATTTTTGTTTGCTTTTGTAATGCACGTTTGTAAATATCAAGATATCGAACAAAGGACTGTCAACTCATCTTTAGAAACTGAGGGAACTCAGTGTGTCTTGTCAGGCTTGTACTCCAGCTTCCATTCGTTGTGACTGAGCACAGTAAGACAGCTCAGTACAAGCCCCTTCTGGAATAACCCTCACCTGCTCTAGAAGCATCTCATTCAGCACGAGTTAGATGTCAGAGACACTTTAAGTCAGTTTAGCTTCATGAGATTTAGCCTCTAAAACAGTTGAAAATACTATTTTTAATTTTTGAATAATTATTAATCTGAGGTCATTTGAATCATGAATCTTAATGAGAATGTTTCCAATTATGGAAGTGACCTATTTTATATATCTTTATTGAGCTCCACATAAAATGATCAACATAAAATAAGGGTACAAATTTAATGCATTTTGAAAAATTTATGGATGCAGGAAATCTTGCTTATATTCTTTACACAAAAGCAATGAATGTTACTCCCAGTGCCCACACATTGCTTTTCTAATTCCATCCTCCTTTATTCTGATTAATTGACCTACGTTTTCTATCTCTGTGCATTATTATGGTTGCTTTTCCATCTTGTTGAGTTTTTTGGATATGTAGGTTCATAGTTCTTATCAAATTTTAAAACTGGTAAGTCAATATTTATTCATGTCCTTTGCTCCTCCAAATCTACCCCTTATTAGGTCCTTTACTTGAATATAAACCTTGGGGTCCACTGACATCAAGTTTTCACTTTAGTAAGGCTCTTTTACTTGGTGTTTTGACTACATAGGCACCACTGGTATGTATAGGAATTCGCTATTGGCAATGATGTGTATTTTGCATTGATTTCTAACCGTATAGTTTTCATTTAAGACTTGCATTTATAGCTTCTGGAAGTTTGATTTAAAACTTTTCTTCTACCTCCTTGTCTCAAGTTATTTTCTAGAAAACATGAAATGTCATTTTAATGGTTTTGACAATTATTTCTAGTTTCTATATCATATCTGCCATAAAATTGATTTTGCTTCTCATTTGGATGTGTCTCTGCCTCTGAATTTCAGGTGAGTTAGTCTGTTTTGGATGTCAAAATAAATCTTGTAAGTTGGATGGTCTTTAGACGTCAGTTTATTTCCTTCAGATTTCCAGATTCCCAGGGGAGCCGTGCTTTCTGGGTCATATTGTCCTCCTTAGCACATCATCTGGGTGGTGCGGTGTTTCCTTGGCACAAATCTCAGTCACAGGAGTTTCCACTTCTTGTCATAATCAGCTCCCAAAGATCCTACTCCTAAAATAACTGTCTTATTGGATTAGGGATTCAGTGCGTGAATTTGTGGGAGGACTCAGTCCATAGCAGTTACCATTAGAAACTGGGTACACACGTAAATCTGCTGACTGGGTGCCAGTTGGTTATTTTTGCTTCCTGCAAATACACCTGAACACATTTTCTTTTTTATGGAATGCAGTTGGTTTGCCAGTAAGGAATCTGATGGTTTGGAGTCTTCTTTTGGGATTCTGTAAGACAGCCAGATTAGCATTTGGTCTAGTAACTTCTGTAAGAACCCACTGCCATTCTCCATGAACTGTGAAGCTTCCCGATGAGGCTTGGAACAGCAGGTACTTCTAACAACAGAAGTGACCTTTGAAATTATATTTCTATCTGGGACATAAGTGTAGCACACTGAGAACTCTTAATGGTACTCCTGGAAAATACTTCCAAGATCCTTCTTGTGCCTTGTTTTCACCGAATGATCGTGACAAGTTACATTGCCTCAGGATTGAAGGGGTTATGGAGAGAACCTCTTGACACCAACTGGCAGGATTATAGTCCATAATGACATCTCAGGAGAGGTGACTGGTAAACATGCAGTGCTGATACAGTGGGGACCGCAGCATACTCAATATGCCAGGAGCAGGGGATGGATGGCCTCCAAGAACAGAAGCAGCTGTAGAGTTGAGCTGTGGATGGCAGAGAAATATAAGTGGTCCTTCCTACATCATTTGGAGCCCAGAGGATTGTGATAAATTACCAGACATCACACAGTGTATTTATATACTGTTAAATATTGGTTTATATCTAATTTAACTATAACCGTGCCCTGGTGCTTATCTTTTGGAATAAGTATATAACTTACATATATTTCTTTTATTTTTCATGAGCCCACAGTTATAAGACTAGATGTTTTGAGAAACTATTGATATTAAAAAGAGACTGAAATTCTTTGGACTGAGAGACTTTTAAATTTATATGTTTTATATCGGATTACTAATATGAGACCCTGGAGACCAACAGGAAAGATAAAGGTTATGGTTTAATGATAATGTGTTGTTGTATCAAGCTGACAAAAGATCAATTGTGTTGGGGTTTTGGGGTTTGGGGTTTTTGTTTGTTTGTTTTTTGTTGTTGTTGACACAAGCATCTGGGAAGAGAATTTCAACTGAAAGACGATCTCTATCATTTTTGCTTCTAGACAACTCTGTGTGCATTCTTGATTAATTGATGTGGGAGGGACAACTCGTTTTTATGTGCCTGCCACTGGACTGACAGACAAAATACGTATGTTTATATGAAATTCAGCTGAACAAGCCATAAGGAGCAAGCTTGTAGGCAGTGTTTCTTTGAGATTTTGCTTCATTTCCTGCTCCCAGGTTCCTGCTTTGAATCCGGCCTTGGCATGCCCCATTGTATACACTACTCTGTAAAGTGAAAAAAGCCTCTCCTCCCACTCCAAGTTACTTTGCCCATGTTCTATTTCAATACCAGAAACTAGAATAAGACCCTACTACTACCATGCCATCCCATCCCCCACTCCATCTAAACCTCCTATTCTAACTTTCCCTTTGTATATTTATAATATTATATTTGAGTTTCCTTTAAATGTAAGATCTATTCCTCCCTAAGTAGCTTACTAACTACCTAAACACTGTGGTAATTCTAAGTTAAACACACACACACACACACACACACACACACACACACACACACACACACACACACTAACCTAAATTGTAAAAGCTAAAATGCATGCATTAGAGATAACATGCAGTATTTGTCTTTCTCAATCTCGGCTATCAGGCTCAGTATGCTTGTAGGTCAATCCATTTGTCATTAAATTTAATTTTTCTGAACAGCTGAATAATAGTTCATTCTGTAAATTATCCATTAGTCAGTCAATTTATCTGCATCAAGGCTGTTTCCAATTATGATATGGATGAACAAATATCTCTGTATTAAGATGTAAAGGCATTGTAATGACACATGCAATATCCATAGATGAGCTCAACCACATTAGAGACACGTCTTGCAGGATATGGTAACAAACACAGGAACCTGCTACTGCTTCATATGCAGAAAATGAGAGATTTAGGATGCTCAGCCCTAAATGAGATGTCTTATCTCTTCCCACCTTTAAGTTCAGGAATCTGTGAGAGAGAAAAACTGGAAAGGTCTAAGAGGTGGTGCTGATGGATGGTTTCACAGAATCATTGCTTCCAAGACACTACAAGGGAGATGCAGATGTGAACTCACAGACTGTGACAGTGTGTGTACGACATGTACAAGATCACATCAGACAAACCTCCAGCACGGAATTGTATAAGTGGACAGGAATTCCCATCTCCTGTGAAGGAGATATTCACACTTGATAGCTGCTGGGGGAAGGCGAGTCAGTTGTCTTCAGTGGAGAGCCGACCACTCTCCAGGGCAGGCTCAATGCTCAGGAGTGTTGAGACAGGAGAAACTACACTTAATTTTTTAAAAGAGAGAGATAACAGGAAGTTGCATAAGAAGAGTGGGGAAGCACTTGGGAGGAGTTGGGGGAAAGGATGAATATAGTCAAAACTGATAAAATTTTTAAATAATAATTAAAACTTTAATAATAAAAGATAATGCACTTATTGTTAAAAATAAGTATTAAAGAAGAGGAGAAGAAAACTTGTCCATGTATGGTAAAATAAACTTGAAACTCAAACTGCATGTGTGTATAAAGATATGCCTAATTTTCAAAATATATATCTAATCTTATTTTTAAAACTAATAAGGTGGTGTAGTGATGGCTCAGTGGGGAAAAGAGTTTTCCATGCAAATCTGAAAGATTTAGCACCCATGTAAAACACAAGGTATGGTCAAAGTTGTACCTGCAGTCCCATTACTGTGGGGACTGGAGATAAGATCACTGAAGCTTGATAGTCATCAGACTAGATTCAATCTCTTGTTCTTCTTGCCTTCCTTTTGCTTTTTAAATTTTATTATAATGTACTCATCTTACATCCTGATTGTTTTCTCCTTGCTTGTATCTTTCTGTTCTCACACTACCTCACTCTTCTGCTCTATTCCCTCCCCCTAGACCTCTGATGGGGAGGTGGGACTCCTTCCTCACTGTCTGACCACAGCCTATCAGGTCTCATCTGGATAGCCTGCATGGCCTTATTATGTGTGCAGGCATGGTCTCCCTGGCAAGGGAAAGTGATCAAATTGCAGGCACCAGAATTGATGTGACAGGTAGTTCCTGCTCTTCTCACAACCATGGAGAATGAGCTGTCCATATATCTGAACAAGGGGTCTAGGTTTGCTACATGTGTTGTCCTTGGTTGGTGCATTATTTTGTGTAGGGTCTCCCTTGGGTCCAGATCCACAGGCCTTGATGGTCTCCCTATAGGTCTCCTGAATCTGCTGGGTCCTTCCACCCTCCCAATCTTCCATGCCACTCTCAGAGCTCTTCCCAGAGTCTGGCTGTGAGTCCCAGCATCTATCCCTACCTGAATCGAGTCACTCAGAAGACATTCATGTTGCACTAATATCCACTTATAAGTGAGTGTGTAACATGTGTGTCTTTTTGGGTCTGGGTTACCTCACTCAGGATGATCAACCTTGTCTCAAATGAATAAGAAGAGTTAAAGACCAGTACAGTAGATATCATCCCCATACATAAGTGTGCATGGAAACCACATTCATTTACTCCTCACTCTGTTACACACACATACACATACACATGCACATACATGCAAACCCTACACCCTCTGTTATATGCACACACGTACACTTTGCACGCTCTTACACACACACACACACACACACACTTGTGAAAAGATACTTTACTCAAAATTAAACCTAAAGTGTGTTTTCTTTTGCAAAATTAGGTCATAAAACTTTCTTTAAAACATTAATGCAACTCACCAAATATCCATTTCATTCTTCAATTGAAAAAAATATACACATACACATGTATATTTTAAAATTATACATGGTGCAAAATTGTTATTGTGTTCTCACATTTTAATTGGTTTTTCTAAGAGAATCCAGAAAGAATTACAAAGCAGCAGTTCATCAATGTTTCTACTTCTACAGATGAGTACATAGTGACAAGTCTGTTTCTACCAACATACTATAAGCCAGACAACACCTGAAAGGCAAGCACACTGGGAGCATTAAGTATCTGGGAATAGGAAGATGATTTCCACTTAAAGGCAGTTGAAGTGCACTAGGGAACACCAAGAGAATAATGGTATATCTGGTCTTATTTTGACATACAGGCAACAATACCATTTCTTTCCCTGATAAACGGACATAATCTTTTAAATGCACGTGAAGATTCCTACACTTCAGCTTGTTTCCTCCACATTGTCTATGATCAAAGCTTACGTCCAACTAAATGGGAGATAATGTCCATTGTTCCCCGTACATGATAGCTGACCTGACTCTTTTGTCTTTCCTTACAGAACTCTGGTTTGTATTTACATGAGTATTAGCAGAAGCTTCAAAAGGCAGATATATAGATCATTCATTTGGTCTTTATTATGCCCCTACCATTTCTTTATTAACATAGTCATTATTGTGTTATTAAAAGAAGCATTTGTAAACATCCTCATCATGCTAAATCACAAGTCGCTTTTATAATAATCAAAGTAACCCAAGTATAATGGTATTACGCCCATAAAGCTGATTATCACTGTTAAATAGGTCAGAATTTCTGTGCTCCTACAGTTTTGCCATATATATTTTATCATCCTAGTGAGTAGCATACAGCATGGTTTTCAGCATAAGGAGAGAACGCGCAGTTAATGAAACCCATATATTACAATTTGTGCCATTTCTATAGATCTTGAGTACCAAACTTACTCTAATTTTTTTATTCAGCAGAAACAACATTCTAAAATATAATCTCATGTTTATAATTCATATACCATAGTGGTATTAATTTAGAGTGAGAAAGTAATTGCATCTCCTGTTTCAATATTAATATTTTCTGATTTGTTTTAATAGCTAACCAAAAATAATAACATGCTACCACCATATCTGTATACATAAGCTTGGTCTAAGATACATTTTGGAAAGACTCATACCAACAATTATATGCAAAATAATACATATGCACACATCACATGACTTGCAGCTTGACAAGTAAGTTCATAGATTGTAAGGTTCATATTGAAATAAAAATCATTATAAATAATGCTGTGAAGCCTTTTAAAGAAGGCCATGGCTGGGAATATAATGAATGCAAGTTTAATGTGGGGGGAGAAAGACAAATTTAACATCTAAACTGGAATAGAACGAATTCTTTACTACAACTCTATTAATTTTAATTCAATAAAAATTGGAAAATGTAATGACTCTCCCCTCATGTTTAAAATCCCTTTTGCCTCTGGCTGAGAGATTAATATATGTTCCAGTTTTAGCATAAATGATTTAGTTGTAGAATATTTTGAAAGTACTCTGATACTGACTAGAGTTGTCCCTAGGATATGTCACTTTAATATTTTATGCTCGCATTTCCCACACAAGTGAGGATTGTCCTGCAGCTCAAAGACTTCATATCATCATAGATCTATCTACATGTCCACTCTATCACCTGCATGGGTCTATTTAGCCTCATTGCTGCAGCTCGTGGTCAGTCTAACATACGGGGCTCACAGGATAAGTTCCACCAGTGGAGATTCTTCCAGAATGCCCATGTTAATATAATATTATGCCATTCCTTCCCTTATTGAGAATGTGGTGATTAACAAGGACCCAAGGCCTGTGCAGCCTCTGCTCCTCTACTGGGCAGCTAAGCAGGTCAGTTAAATAAAACTACACCAAGTCAACTCACAGTGTTATTCTGTGTAGTTGTAACCACATGGTGCTTTACCTTTCAGATCCTTCGAGTCATGTTTTCTAAATGTACTTGTTTCTTTTTATTTACTTTCCATAAGGAAATGAATATTATTAGTGCTACAAATACCAATAATCAGGGAAGGTTCCTCTATTGTCATTCTCTATCTTTTTATCATGATTGTGTGCTTTCCCATGAAAGTCAGGTCAAATTCGTATCATATGGCAACTGCGATGAGCAAATAGATGCTATTAGATGTGTTTAGAATTATTAGACATTTTAGCTTTATTAGGATTCCACCCACAATCAGCTCTGTAAAATAAAAAAAAAATATCAGAACAAAACAATAAGGCTTTGAAAATCATCTCACCTCTTCCTTCCAAGAAAACTAGAGACAAGGATTTGTATTATTATTATAACATGTGCAGTTTCAATTTTAACCATTTGTCTTATTGTAGTTTAATAAGCATCCAGAGCTGTAATTGCTCTAAAGCTTTCAACAGCATGCATGCCTGCGGACTTAAATAGCCTGTTTCCATTCTTGATGATTGTAGCAATGCCAATGATTTATGTAGAAATAGTTGTGGCCACCTACTAACTGCAGTTACAGCTTTACAGTAAAGGCAAGGGTGAGGCATAGCTTGCTTATGGCATGAATTTGTCTCCATTTTGTCGGGCAATCATCAGCTGGGTGAAAGTCTTTTCATGATAGAATAACTTCAAAACAACCCATTAATCCATCATTGCCCCTCTGTACTATCTTCTTGTTTTCCAAATCATTTATGAACGATGAAGAAGAAAACATTTCATGTTATTCTGACAGGTTTTCAGATAAAAATACATGTGTGTTTTGTACACACAAGCACACAAGGTACAATTTATGGAGGCAGAGTGAGTGGCTGTGCTAGTTTCACCACTCTGAGTGAAAGTTGGTTTCACTCATCAATTCACATTCCATCATCTTTCACCAGTCTGTGAAGTTCCAGGATGCACACTGCATGGGGTGCTTGTCATTTGTACAAAGAAAGAAATAAGAAATGATATAAACCAATTTCCCTTGACAGCAGAGACACAGATGGAGATGGCATTTGGACCATATTGTCTGCTTGAGGGTCATCCCGAAAGCCATTATCTCTCATAACAATGAAACGAGAGTTATTTATTTCCCCACAATTTTCTGATGTGGTGTAAACAGTGTTACCTTGGGGGCCTGAGTTTTCCTCTAAGAGGTTGTGTTGTCCTTGAAAAGAAACACCACATATGGCAGAATATTTGTGCCTGATGAAAGTAAAAATCACAAATTAGACATAAGAGTTATTACTCAAAATACAGAAATATTAATAGGAAACAGAGAGATGACTCAGTATGTGGATGCACTTGCCACTAGGTTTCACCACCTAGATTCACCCCACTCCCCACATGGATGAAGGAGAGAAAAAACCTAACACTTGCTATCATCAGAGGCCCACTTTCAAGCTATGCCACACATCTGCCCTCCAGATCCTGAACAAATAATAATAATAAAAAGGCAATTATTAAATGCACATTAAAATTTCTATTATGTAAAATTGAATTTTCATCCCTATTGGTATATTCCTAAAGTGAACAAGCTTTCTTGGATTTAATCATTCTTAATATTTCTGTTTCAGTCAGTCATTTAAGAATGTTATTGAAGTCTTTTCATACATTTGTTGTTCTGTTGGTCAGATGAAATAAATGTTTATGAAACCCATAGCACACATCAGACTCCCTTGTACAGCAGAAAATGGTACACATAAAAGGGTATAACAGAAGAATTTCTGACACTGAGACTTTCTGCTGAGCTCCAGTAAGGATGGAGTTGAGTCTTAGTAGAAAAGACAGACGTAAACAATAAGCACAAGTCATTACAAAGAACAAAAATATGAAAGGAACTGTGGGTAAAAATGGTGGCACAGGGTAAAAGGGGTAACCTCAGAGCAGGGCTCAGAAGAGAAGGGCAGCCAGTTTCAACCAATAGAAGTCAACTTAAAAATAAAGAAAATGGGATATTTGAATACAGTCTCAGTGAAGAGGTCATCAGCGTGGCTTGGAGGGAGGTCTTCTGAGAGAAGGACACTCTTTACCAAGTCACCAAGATGGGAGTACGGTGAAGCATATCTGTGGAGGAATCTGAGTCAAGTATAGCTAGCCAAACAGAATGACACAGTAGCTAGCATATAAACGAGAGCACATAAAGACTATGTCAAGTTTTAAAAAGTTTTGGGTCAGGCTGTGCCATTACTATTATTACTTCAGGTCATATAACAATCTGTGACTCTGACTTTGAAAGAAACAAGGCAAGTCTGAAAACTGTTGGATCCAAAGAACAACATTTTCTAACTTTTCAAGCAACTGACAGAGAAACTAGATTGGAACTAGGAAATCCTACCAGCAAGTTTGTGATTAGTCAAGATAGAGAAAATAGATATTTATAAAATAATGAACATGGTCTATTTACTCAAGGAATTCTTGGTTACATACACAGGAATGTGAAACAGTAATAACTATATACATTATTGCATACAATGACTATACTTAGGCTATATACTAGACCGAGGAGAATAATCACTCGCCATTGGGAGAAGAAATCGTTTCACAAGAAGCAACAAATTTTCTTCTTTTTGGAAGATAAGTGCTTTAAATGAACCAATTTGACTCTTTTCAAATGATAAACAAATTTTCTCAAAAACTTAATCAAAATAAGTTATCAAGGCTTGCTGAATGACTGAGCATCAAAATATATAACATTAAACATTGCATAATTTGTAAAAATTGCTGACGAGTGTGCATGTGTACACTTTCTGTCTCATTTGGTGTCAACAGGATTATTCAAGTAAACTATATCACTTCGATTTAAAGGAATTTTCTCTATTATAAATACAGAATGGGCCTGTATTCCCTGTTTATTTTTATATCCCACTTTCTTCTCATTTGAATTTCTTATCTCTGTTCTTTTAGGTATTCCCTGATCTTTGATCGGCATCAGAATCCATATCAATGATTATGACTTGCAAATATTTACAGAAGATTAAGTAGTTTAAAAGAGATGTCAACCAGCTCACATTTCATCAGGAGAGAAACAGAGAAAAAAATATCCGTTCAACCATAAGAGATGCAAATGTGTTGAAATACAAAAGTCAAGAGCTGTTTTGTGCTTTCCAAAATGCAAAATTGAAATAATTCAATTGAATTCAATTGTATTTTATTTTAAATTAGTCACATCCATATTCAAAATGTCTAATTTTATTGAAGTAGATGAAATTACATTGTAAATGATATAGAATCATTAAATTTATTCAGCACATATTGTAAAATATGACATAATAAATGGTTCAGATGACCCCTTACAACTTTGATTTCCAAATACCTGTTGAAGTTGCCATTATAGCACTGGTCCAAAATAGGAGACTAAATTTGAAGTATATAAAAATAAGATCTTATGGTACCAAGTCTAAAACTATCAACAAAAAATTCTCAGAACCACAAAAGTTTCAATTTCTTAACAGTATGTGAAATTTATGCTTATTTTAGAAATATGCATTGCTAATTACACAGAAAATGTTTATTTGTAGCTAAATAATTATAAATATAGTAGATACATAGATTATGGGGGGAAATCCCAAGAATTAAATCTGACATTCAGTTTTATGGGAAAGTATTTCTCATCAAGCCATTCTTTATCATTTATATTCAATATAATTTTTCATTTTTAATTGTAGAAATATAACATTTTTGTAGTCACTCAGAAAAAAATATGAAATAAAAAATAAGGCATTAGAAATCTCAATACAAATGAATCTTTTTCTCTGAGGAAGTGGACTAGCTTGTCAGGAACTCTCTTGACACAGTCTATCCCAGGACTCACTAACGTTGATCCTCCTTGAGCTAATGAACAGCAGACTATAGATGGCTGGGAACATACAGACAAAGCAAATGCATGATTCACAAACAATTAAGTTGTTCATGTAAAGATGAAGAAACTTTTCTTTGAAAAGCACTTCAAAAATGTGTCAAATCTCAAAAAAAAAAAAAAATGCATCGAATCTCAAGCAAATATGCAAACAATTTGTTCTATTGGGGAACGTGGCCACTCAGGTCATGTGTCTTAAGTATGTAGTGGCCTTGTGCATCAGCAGATGGGATCCGAATACCACACGTGCCATTCAGCATGAATGGACAAGGAAAGCATTTTCCTAAATCACATCTTGACTAAAGAAGGACGTTTTTTCCTAATTAGAAAATAATTTAAACATCTTTGCAATCCACATCTGTGTCCTCTTGAATTAGACAACATGGTTGCTCTGATCTATCACTTAAAGACTACTATTGAAAGAGTGGTTGAACAAAATAGATGCACTTGACAGGCATAAAAACTACATTGATTGGAACTGCCTCGGCAGTCTGTGTTACTCGTGCAATTGCAACTGCTGCCAAGAATAAAAAAATCAATAGCTAAAGAGTAAAACCATATTCTTCTATTAAGAAATAATTGCATAATAATGAAACTGATAACAGAAGTAAGATCTTTAAATAGGTTTAATATATAACAAGAATGATTCAGTTTTGAATATTAACAAAATAGATCAGATTCTATTATTCTTTGTGATTTTCTTTTGTGTACACATCTTGTAAATGCACAGATCCAATACATTTCCATTGGATTTTTTTGTTTGTTTTTTGGAGACAGGGTTTCTCTGTGTAGCCTTGGCCATCCTGGACTCTTTGTAGACCAGGCTGGCCTCGAACTCACAGCGATCTGCCTGACTCTGCCTCCCGAGTGCTGGGATTAAAGGCGTGCGCCACCACGCCCGGCTTCCATTGGAATTTTTTAAGACTTCAGAAGACTAAAGTATAGTCATTATATAATAGAGACAGAAATAATGCATGAGATGATGATGTTTTGGAATCATATGACGGTTATGGCTTCACAGTATTGTAGATATTTAATGACACTGAGTTAAATAAGTTAAGTGATTGACATCATACAGAGATTAATTTTGGAAAGAAGCAAGAGAACTACACTATAAAAGACATTTATGGAAAGCATTCATTTTTCCAAAAACAAATTTAACTTCTAAAATAGTGTCTATTTATGATAGCCAAAGAATAATGTTGATAAGATAGCCTTTCCCTCTAAGAGCCTTTCCCTCTTCAACTCTTGTTGCTCTTTGGTTAACTACACAATGTCCTTTCTTCGTAATGCATGCTAATGTTCTTGATTGTATTTAGATGTAGTAATATCTTTATAAATATCCCAAAGCACAAATATACAATGATGCAAAGATGGGAAAGGAAAGGTGAAGAGAACAGAAGGGAGGGATAGAAGTGGGAAGGATAAGGGAAGGAGAGGAAAATAAAACTCTTTTCCACTTGTGCTTTCACTGAGGTTTGGAAATGTTTTTTGGGTCAGCTGAAATTAATAGTAATTTTGCATCACAGACAATATTTGAATCATGTAGAGTATTAAAAGAACCATTATGTATTTTTAAACCAAATACATTAATTAGTCTGAGGGCATTAGCACTTCAGTCTTCTCTCTTGATTACTGTGAAATATTTTCCCACATATATAATCATTTGACAATAATTGGAAAGAAGTGTTACAGAAGAACAGGACATTAAAATCTGAAGGATACCAAGCAGCTAAAAAAAAAATGGGAAGAGAGAAATGTTGGGCTTAATCGCCTGCACTCAATATTCTTTACATGAGAAGCGCAATTGGCAATAGCTGTATCAAAGACAGCCTGAAGAATGCTGGTGCTCGCATTCTCACAGTGTGGGCAATGGATACACTTCCTACTACATTCCAGAAGACTTTGCAAGATGAACAAGGCAAGGGCACATTAGAAACTGCTGAGTGTTGTAAGCATATATTGATAATTTCTGAACTCAGCAAGCAAATAAAAGCACTACCCTGGCAATAGGAATCATTCCATATATTCATGTTCATGACAAAGAAGTCACTGGGTAATCCACAATCTTAGTAACACATTTAAAAACTAAGAATTGTGAAATGCTACATATGAAAACATTCAGATTATTACATTATTTATTGATCTCCCCTTGTTATTTACTTTTCCTATTTTTAAAAAAATTCCTTCTGCCTTTTCTATTTCCACTGTCACTGTCACTTATTTTTATTGAATGGACATCATTTTCCTTGAGATAACTTAATTAAAAACACACGTGGGATTGGTTTATTGTAATATAAGTGCATCTGATAATAAGAGATGTCCTGTGTACTTTAGTTTTGACATAAATATGCATGCACCACAGATTTGATTTTTTTTTTAATTCAGGGTGTTGGTTTATATTTCTGTGGTTATACGAAAATGCCTTCAATAAGCAACTTAAAGAAATGTTGACTCTGCTTGCGATTTTAGAACATCAGTCCCTAGTCTTTTGTACTTTACAGTGCACTGAGGAGTGACTGCCAATCCCTGGAGGAGTGTTCATCTCCATGTGAGAGAACAAGGGGAACGAGCCCAATACCCCCATCAAGAGCATGCAGCCATAGCTACTTCCTAAAGGAGCAACTGCATCTCAAAGGCACCACCCACAAGCTGGGCATATAACAACTGAACCTCTGGGAGACACTGAAGATCCAAGTAGAGACAATACAAAGAAGATATGAGAGATTCAGTAATTAACGTGTGCCCTACAATTCTGTCTCTCCTACCCTCATTTTCCAAAGACTTCACTTCAATTCATGTCAGTTGTCATTTCTAATATAGCTCCATGAGTTTAAATAAGAACTACAAACGAAAATGTTTGTTCACTGGTGTAGAAAGCATCCACTGAGTTTCCTATTTGGGCAAAATGTAAAAGAAACCCCACTTCTCTCATCTTTTTTTGTAATCTCTTGTTTTGTTTAGATCTCTGCTGAATTTATACTACAGTTGGTCTTAATTTGGTTCTAATTACTTCTGAGATGAGTGGTAAATTATATTCCTTCCTTATTAGTTTCATTTTACTTAATTTACAGCATTGTTATTCATTTGCTAGTATATTGCATTTATATAAGTGGATTAAAGCAGGAGATTACAAAAAAGCATTGTGTTGCTCTAATTCTGACATATGAAACTAGGTGTTGCCAGATTTAAAGAAGGGAAGAAGAAGAAGAAGAAGAAGAAGAAGAAGAAGAAGAAGAAGAAGAAGAAGAAGAAGAAGAAAGCAAAAAATGCACTTCACATTTTTCCATCATTATTTGATTAGCTATTTTCATGACACAAATTATATAAATTTATTTCATGTAATTTTACACAACTATAAGGCCGGCCGACAGGGACCCTTGGGGGTTATGCATGGAAAATTCTCAGAAACCTTTCACTTAGGACAGAGGACTGGGGTAATCTTGCCCAGCTCCTAATATGAGAAACAGCAGAAAGGAATCCAGGTCTCTAGCTAATCCTAGAAATCCCTGCCTCTTCCAATCTTTTCCAGAATCACACAGCAGTGGATCATATACAAGCATTCTGAATCATGGGTTCTTTTCTCTGTTCTTTCAGACACCAAAAATAACTTCACAATTTTGGATCATTCTTCAGCATCAGCTTTGTACTTCCAAAATAATCACTCCATATTCTGAGTAAACTGTTAAAAACCAACACAAAATATTCTTTGAAAGGATACCTGGTCATTAGGAAATCAAGACTATACTCTTTTCTTTCAGTGGTTCTTTTTGAGTTTTTGTTCTAATTAAAACAGCTTATCCCTGAGTTAGATGGCACAGCAAATAGTTCCTCTCTATACTTTCGTATATCTTCAATTTCAGGCTCAACATTTTAGTTCTTCTTTTCAAATTCTTCACACTAATCTTCTCACTTCTCCCTCTACCTACTACAATCATTTCTATTCCAACAGGAAGACAGCAGTTGGGAATCAGCATGCATACATTTATGTTACCATATCTGCCAGGCTTATTGCTATTCTATTCTGTGCAGCCACTCCCACTGGAGACCAACAGTTGTTCTCAAAAGGAGCAGAGAAGCTGCAGGGCTCACAGAATTCATAAGGAATATGTTAGACTCATGAGTGCCTTCCTTGAGCAGTTACAATCAGGAAAAAAGATCTGGAGAGAGGAGAACTTTCAGTGCTGTGAGTGCCAGAAAGTTGTGTAGGAAGCTCCAGTGCTGCTATCAGGTAGCCTTGCTGGAGTCACCACACTTTACTTGGGGGAATTTAAGTACCTTTTTTTTTTTTTTTTCAGTTTCATGAAAAGTCTAGGACAGACAAGCACAGAATCTAGAAACTACTGGAAAGTGGACTGTGGAGAAGAACTATGAATAAACAACGGCATTTTGTGTGCAGCAATTTTATTCTAGCAACATGGCTACTCTGGCAAGGGATCATATCCAAAGACCTAGATCTGTGGCATCAGGCTAGAATACAGACAAGCCCTTCCTGTACATCTTTAATTCCTCTGGCCGAAATACAGACACATCTTTAGTACTCATTTCAAATCCCAAACAGTAATGTTTAATTGAGAGACAAAATGATGAATCAGAGGAGGAAGATTTTACAGAATGAGTCAGAGATAGGACACACCCATCTCTCATGAAAACAGGCAAGAAAGATAAGCTACTTAAGAACAGCTCAGAGACAATAGAGAGGTATGAGAGTACCAAAGAGGAACAGCAGAGTTCATAGTGACAGTACAGTACAGTTCAGTGCTGTCCAGCTTGTGGAGTTCAGAAGCAGTGTTTCCACACAGAGCAATTCAGTAAGAAGTCAGGAGAAGCCAGTTTGAATCAGTCACCTTGGAGAAGAGTTTGAGCCAGAGCACTGAATTGAACCAGCCAGCCAGAGTTCAGAAAGAACTGGAAATGGTGACTTTATTCAGCAGTATGTCTATGAGGCCAAAAATATTCTATACCTAGGTTAGAAGATGGAGGCTGGAGTCTAAAGCTTTAAAGGTCCTGGCTTGAAGAAGATTGAATTGAATGGAGGTTAGAAATTTCCAGGCCTAGGTATAGGGATATTTAGATAAAAATGTTCTGGGCTGAGCCCAAACCATGTATTAGTAAACCTTGGGTACAGTTCTCATCTCACCCCATAATCTGAGGAAATAAACATATAAAATTTAAATTTAAGCTAACATGAATATTAGCCACATGACAGAAAAGCAGCCATATTTTGGGGAGCAAGGCATTGGAGAAAGAGTAAAGAATTCAGCTTTCCAAAGAAAGAATACACAAGCTCTGCAAAGCATCTGAGGGGAAAAGAGAGAGAAAGAAGACAGGAAAAACAACATGGTACACCTTTCTGAGTTAGCACTTAGAAGCTTCAACTCACCAGGACTTGTAGCCTGTCATAGGGTCTGTGCTAGGGAGCTGGAATTCTGAAAAAGTTCGCCATCCTATTAAATGGACTGAGTGGCCCAATTGGATTAACTGTCTAGGACGGGTTACTGAAATCATTGATTTTAGAGGACAGTCTACTACCTCCACTATGCTAGACTAGCATAGTCCCTAAGTGCATTCTAAAACTTACAATTATACCCACATTTAAGTGTGGCTCTCATTCCTGATCAAAGAAGCTTTTCTTTACAGCAAATAGAGATGAATGCAGAAAGCACAATTGGTCAAAATGCCTAGATTAACTGATCAGAAGAGGCACTGCCCCAGTGGATATACTTATGCCACAGCTTCTGCAGTGAAAACTCAAGAACTCCTGTGAAAGAAGGGAGTATAAACACAGCAAGACCCAGAAGATCCTAAAGTATGCCTTGAGACCATTTCTCCTAGAAATGACATGGAAGCTTCACAGATGATACCTCAAAAGTACGTTAGCCTAAACATTGACTCCACCAACAAACATGCTAAATAGAGTTGGGAATATCATGGACCACTAGACAAAGAATTCCTAGGCAAATAACTAGTGCTGAGAGAGAGAATTAGTCTTGCCTAGGAATGAACCCCCATTTAGTTATGCATTACAAAGCAGACAGCCTTAAAATAATATACACATAGCAACACTAAATAAAGCCAACAGGTTATATATTTATGTATGTGCATATGAGTATATAGGTATGTATGTGTATATCTGAATGTATATATATATGTATGTGTATATATGTGTATTATAATAACAATAAGAAAGGTCAGGAATGGGAGGGACTAGAGGTAGAGTACATGACAGAATGGGATAAAGAGAAAGAAGTGGGAAATTAAATAATTACATTTTAACTAAAAAAATGTTTTAACTTTTAAAATACCTTTCTCTTCTATCTCCATGAGCCACTTTCCTAGTTATTATCCTAGTCCCCAAATCAAGATGTTTAAGACATATCTGTACATGTTATTAAGATTCTATCTTCCTCCTTGCTTGAGGTCAGTTTGAGCAAATGTTGTGTTACTAACTGTTCATTCTCCTTTGTACCCCCTTCAGGCTGATATGATAATGTTAGTGACATGTGAGTGATAGATTATGTTGTGGTAGTGTTAACTTGCATGAACTTAGCAAAAGTGAGTTTCTGCTCTCAGAACACTGCTTTAGCCTTTGCCCTTCTGCAGTATTAAATCTATTTCTGTTCAGTCTCTTCAAACTCTGACTCTCATTCTACCTCACTCCCACATTCATCTCCTAAATGCCAAGGGAAGGAGCCATTTTGTAATGTGCCTGCTACTAAGCTCTGTCCCATGATGGTATCAGTTTATTTGTTTGTTTTGCTTGAACTCCAGGAGTTCATATTCTTCTACTTACTTCATAATCCATTACTCTACAATTCTTAATATCATTCCTCCAAGTCAAAATCTATATTAGTTCCCCCACAGTTTACCAGTAGTGTGATCCAAAGCTAAGTGTGACCTTTCTGCTCTCCAGTTTAACACTGATGTTTTTTACTGTTATTTGGGTAATTCTATGTGATAACATATGTTAGGTACACACAAATCAAAGATCTCAGACCATGATGTGAAGCCCAAAATATAGATTCCCCTCCCTTATCATTTTTTCCCTTTTTCTTTTAAAACCAAGCACAGTGCTAGCACTAGCAAGTAGAAGTGAATGTGCTTGAGTGAAAACATTCTGCTGTTGTTGGGGTTTTTCTATTCATTGTACCTAAACTCTCCCAAACTTGGTCTTAAAACGCAATGGAACCTTTGCTGTAATTGTGGCCAGAACCCAGGATGCAAACAACTTATGCAACTGGCATGATTTCTTCACGTCATGATGCATGGGTTCTGAGACTAAAGGCCTAAGGGGAAGCTGTGTGCCTTTATTACCTGGCCTGGAAGCCATGCGTATCACTTCCTCCAGGCACTATCAGTCAGAACCGAGAAACAAAGTATGACTCTTGTTCAGAACGCATCATTATGGTAAAGTGATGTCAAATAGTCTGCACACATACTTTAAAGCTACTCTTAATCCATCCATCAGTTCATACATCTAAGTCAAAATGATAAGCCAGTTATAGGCATGTGCTCATCATACATATCAAAGATGGAACATATGTGTACAGAATACAGTTGTGTAAAGTAGAAAAGGAAACAAAGCCAAACCTTGACCAGAACACCAAAGATGTGGGTAAAACCCTGTCTACTTTCAACTCAAAGCTAACTGGGCTCTAATCATTAGCAAGTTAATTCATTTGGACCCTTGGTTTCTTAATTCTAAAAGGATACTGAGTATGATACATCAATATCACAAAGACCTGAGACCCAGAAGATGTAACTGATCAGGGCCATCATAGTAGGCTGACACCAGAAGGAAGCTTGCATTCTTCACGCTCAGCCCGGACATGTTGGGTCTTCCCTCAGGGACCAATGATTTGTTTATTAGCTCCTGGCACTGCAGACTTTTTGCTCTTTCACTTTCTATTTGAAGGAAATAAATTATGTCTGTCAGATATATTGGGCAAGAAGGTTGTAGATGTTGCTCCAATGTTATAGAGAGTTTTGGGTGACTGTCTAGGCAGCAAACTGTCTCTGTCATCTTCTCATTTGGGAACCTGGTACCTGCACTCCCTGTCTACTCAGTTAATTAATTTTATTCCTTCTCAAGTCTCTGATAGGGTTGAAGATAAGATAGTTTAGTTTTACAGTTAATCTTACTGGTTTAGGTACTGAGATGTTTTTAGGTCTAGATAGATGTTTTAAGTTGATAAAGATGAGATATGATAGATATGGATTTACATTCAGAATTTTAGACTCTCCAAGATAGGAAAGATTTTTTTCCTCAAGATTGGCAAATACAAATAGCCAAAACACTATGAATGCAACATTTATGCATTTCCTGATTGTTTTGTAGTTTTTCTTGCTGTATGTAGTTTATTGTATATATGTATAATAATATAAATGTATATATAAAAAAGAAAAACAATAAAGAGGTGCTACCATATTATGCAGGTACAAGGAAGCATGTTACGGACTTGAAGGAAGATAATTTCTATGTATCTGCTCTAATTTTCTCTACACTATACAGTATAGCCATCTACTTTAAGAAACTAATGGTGAGTGACATCTCACAATCCTGGCATGTTCTTTTAAAAATATAACTGAATCTTATGGTTGTTGAAAATGCCATGGAACATCAAAGAAGATATATGATATGTGAACTACAGAGAACCCCAACACCCAGTATATAGAACAAAGGGGATAATGAATGTGTATTCTGTTTAATCTCACTTTGTATTCATAAAGCTCATTTTCTCACATCGATTTATCTGATTACATCACCTTATTTTTTTTTCAAGTTTAAAATTCCTTTTCTCCACCTTCATCTGCAATTCTTCATCATTCAGTCCCTGATAGACAAGGATCTACCTCACACTCCACAGCTATAAAAAGAGGACATATGTACAGATTATGGCATTCTATTTTCTGGAAGTAAAACATTCTACAAGTTAGGCTTCCCTAAAATGTAAGTAATAAAAGTCTAAAAGAAAAGTCGTAAGTATAGTTTAAGATATTTTAAACAGAGCAAGCAAAGAATCACACCCCAACATGTAAAAAAAATCTCGGTAAAATAAAAAAGTACAATAAAAAGACTATGTAGTATTTCAAAACTTGACATAAAATAAAGCCATATTGCAACTAAATATGGAACATGACAAACATTACTAGAATCAATAAGGTATGTATTGAAGACATAAAGAAATGCCATCTCATTCACTTGTCTAAAGTCTAAGCCATCATATGGTTTTATCAGGCTCACAGTAGCTAGGGCTATACTGTAAATTTTCATACACTGCATATTCTTCTTCCCAGTAGTTTCTAGATTTTGAGCTTGTCTAGAATCTTTCATGAAACTGAAAAAAAAAAAGCCATCAATGTTCCTTAAAGGTCTATTCATAAATTATTATTCTAACAAGAATAAGTACCCCCAAAAGGTGCTCAAATTCCCCTAAGTAAAGTATGCTCTTCTCTGAATGCTTATTAAGGGAATTCCTTTATACACATTATCTCATTAAGGAATCCTGGATACCTTACACCTAAGTAGCATCTAATATGGAAGCTGTCACATAAATGCAGGCAGTGAACCTCCTCTGCTCGTAGAAGCAATTGTAACAGATGGAGTTACTAGTAGGAAGCATCTGTAAAAATATTAATTTAAGTTTTTATTATATCTTCAGCTTCACTTGTCATTGTGTGATATTGTGAGCTAACCACGTGAAGAGTACGTTTAATGGTGTTTCCTCAAGGTTTGAACTAGCAGCTACTAGTATTTTATACAGATGTACACAAATCTGTACACAAATCATGGCAGTAGGCAATTGCACAATGCTGGGAGGTACACAGAGTTCTCTTTCAAACTTCTTAATGGGAAGAACACGTTAAGAAATGAGATGCTTGTAGTTTGGAGCAAAATGTTCAGTGACAGTTAGAAATGCAAGTTCACAACATGTTAGGTCCCCAGCAATTTTCATAGAAGTGAAGTGACATGTCCTATTTAAAAAAAGTGTGTTAGCCGGCTCAAAAAGCATCAGCAGTGAACAAGAGATATCAATCCACAGATACTGAGAAATTAGCTGAGTATGCAGATTGAGGCAGAAACTGTAGGTTAATGTGTTGCTTTATATATTTCCATGTTTGGTAAAGTTTATATAAAATTTCACTGTAACATATTTTTTGCAAATTACATATTTGGTATCTATGTGCCTGGTAACTGGGAAAGTAAAGGATAGTTTTAAGTGTTGATTTATATGTCAGCATATAGTATCTATCCTGCTTCAAAAATCTTCAGAGCTACCACACTGCTGACAGGTCAGAGTTCATCCTTTTATGAAATATGTGGACCTCTAGAATTTGGCCTTTACCTAACTCTCTCATTTTTATATTTTACTTTTCCTTAAAAATCAGGGAGAAAGAACTGTTTGAGGATGTCTAGAAGGGCCAAGCTTTCTCCCTTGCTCTTTGCTCTGTCTCATCTTAGACCCAAGAAAGTATTTCAAAGCTCTGAGTCTTTCTCATGACTTGTGTTTGAACAATTCCCTGAACAGAAAGACTTAATGCTTCACCTTTCTCTTGAAAAACATTTTTCAGACTTCTTATGCAGTATTATAATTTCCAAAATCCTAACTTAGTGACTAAGGACACACACATCAAACACTCAAACAGGAAGTAACATTTAAGCTTTGTCATTTAAAGTCTGAGTGGTCTTAGGCAACTTACTTAACATCTCTGACTGAGAAATGGGATAATGGAATTTACTAATGAGACTCGTGTATCAAATGAGTTGCAGAGATGTTGAAGACAAATCCTAGACCAGAGCAGCTGCCAACAGGAAATAGCAGATTCTAATTATGTAGGATCCTTGGTTCTAACCAACTGTTTATTTGCATATTACTCTAAGGAAAGACTTTGATTAGAATACATACCATGCTTGATACTTGAATGAATAAGTGAAGAAAAGCCTAGAAGAGAAAAATATAAGCAAACACTGCTTGGTTGAATACAGTTCAAGTGATTATACCCATCTATTTTTTTAAACACACATTAGACATCTCTACCACAAATTGTATACATATATGTGTTGGGTGTATATATTTGTTTATACATGTATATACATGTATTCTGTGACCATATGTATATACTGTGTGAATGTGTGTGTATGTGCAGATGGAATTTCAATGTCTAGCTTCTTCCTTTATCACTTTCTGCCTTACTTTTTGAAATAGTATCTCTCGCTAAACGAGGAGCTCATTGATTTGGATACACTTGTTGGCCAAAGAGCTCTAGACTCCCCCACTTCTGGGGTTACAGACTCGTGCCACTGCACTTGAATTTTACCTATGTACTGAGTATCTGAACTCAAATCTTCACACATAAGAAGCAAGAGCCTTCCTGAGTGAGCCCTCTCCATGGCCACACTTACCAAGGTATTGCAAGCATAACAAGTGCTTGTTTTATGTTACTGTGTATTGTTCTTGAAGATGTTTATAAAACATGAGTGCTTGTACACACAGTCACACATACTTAATTTTAATATATTGAAATATATTAAGCTGTTTCATACAAAGTATAACTTAGACCACAAAGCCAGTAGCTCTTAAACTGTGTGGTCACTTAGATGTATATTCTGAGGAACAGAACATGAGGAGCAAGTATATCTTAGTGACTGGCTAGAGGACAGGACGAGAAAGAGGTATACGTACTGCGTGTATTTGTCTGTGTGTTCATTGGTTGGTTGTTTATACCTGCTTGGTATTTATTAGACACTCAGGCTTATCTGACCTCCTCATCTCCTCCTCCAACTTTCCCAAGTTCCCACATGTTATGGTGCAGGCATGCATGTGTCATCCACACAGTGGAAAATGAACTTTTAAAGAATATTAAGAGGTGGTGGTCTGGAAACAGATGCATCAAACAAGCTGAGAAAGAATGACAGCTCTGGGCAAGGTGGCAGATCCTTTACATCCAAAGAGTTCTCTTTTTAAAAAGTTGAGCTTAGTTTGCACATTGTTTACTCTGACATTTGAATGGGTTAAAAGAATTCTGAGCCTATAATCCTGCCTCTTCTCTGGCCAAGTTATTGCTCAGTCTAGTTTAATTCTGGTAAACATTTTCCCAGTGAGGATTGGGAACATTTTCACTGGACACAGTAAAAGAACCATTGAAGGCCAGACAGATATTCTACAGTAAATAAGTTGACAGTGCTGTTTATCACCCTTCCCCTGAGAGTTTAGTCAGCATGGAATCTGCAGCGCCAGTAAGCCCTGGTAGAGCACAGAAGAAATTGAATTCGCTATCTATAAGACTGAGAAATTCCTGAAGTAGAAACATGTTCAAGAAAATCTGTGGCCCTCTTCTTTGCTATCTTTGTCCAATTTAAGACAAGCATACAGAGTATCGTCTGGAGTCTCAGCATCCTATCTTTGTCAACCTCGTTGCACTATGTGTCTGTATAAAGGTGTACTTCTTCTCAAGGGACAGTGCCTTGGAACAAACTGCCTGACTGTCACAGCCAGCAGGTACAAATGAGTCTGTGGCCATGTCTCAAGGCACACTGTTCAGTGGAAACTCAGAATCTGGGTGTGGGCTAGAAGGAATGAGCACAGGCTAACCCATCATCAAAATGATCAGAAAATAAGTGCATGTCATCCTCCAAGATACCCGCAGTAAAGGAGAAAAGCTAAAAATTACATTAATTTTGTTTCTATTATTATCAGTCATCTAATTCCCAAACCCTTCCTGTCAGATGCTCGGATTGTACTTCCTGTGGCCAATCATTTTCTAGTCTGTGGGCATACTAGCTGATTTCTGATGTGTTCCCTGCCATGTTAGTTATCATCCCCAAGGGGAGAACCTCCACAAATACTTAAACGAAGAAATGCAATTCCTCAAAGCATTTCTCAAATATTTCTTTTCATTTTTTAAAAGCTTTGGATTTTCACCCCTTTCCATAAGAACCACTCCACAGAGAGATCGTGAATGTACCAAACTGCTGTATTTTGAATAAAATCATCACTAATTTATGGCTTCTAAATATTCTAATAGGCTCAGCCAACCCTTCACAGGAGAATTTGTCATTTGAAGTCATGAAATTTTACAAAGAATGTTCATGAAAGCAAATATTCGATCAAAGTTCATACCTGAAATTTTGATTAACCCCCCTCAAATCATTCCACTCTTTACACAGACAGTATGAATAGCCAGTGAGACATATTCCTGGGGAACACAAGCTACTCTTTTTCCTTTGTATATCTGTCCTGTCTCCTGTTTTTGAGTAATGTTCACGAGAAATAAGCTTGTCTGAAATGCATCTCCATGTCAAATTAGCATATGGCCATGACATATGGAAAGAAAACTAAATGACTGGTTTCTCAGACCTGTGGAGGCAGAAGAAAAGGGATTTCAGTAGAGACACATCTCTTTCTCTCTGCAAAGGCAGCTGCCCAGCACACCAAGCTCTCCCAGTAGACTGGCTCTGGCCAAGACAAGTGTCTTCACTGAAAAGAACACTGCCAAGAAGCTGACCTTAGGGGACTGGAGGCAGCACAGTGTGATATTTACATTTCTTTGAAGTTACTTTCAAGTTTTGAAAAGCACTCCAAAAAAATCCTCATACTCAACTGCGACTTGAAATATTTTTGGTTCCCTGGGAGCAGATCTGATGCTGAGATGGACTGAAAATGACATGCCTGCCTCATTCTTGTCTGTACCTATGTTTTCCACTCTGTTGCACAGCCAGCCTGAAATAAAGCAAGCCAGCAGATTAATGGTATTAAATGCATGCACTCAAGCCCCTTTTCTCATCTGTCTCCTAATTCAGTAGCTCGTATGAGAACGTGTAACCCACAGTATATTACTTTGGTATCCCACACATTCTGAAGAGGCAGCACTGCTCCTTTCTGATTCTTTCTTTAATCTGAAATTGTTGCTAAATATTTGAGCATCAAGCTCTTCCCCACATAGTACCAGAAACGAATACTTTGAAGATATTTCTTAATCTTTTATGTGAGTGACAGGTTGCTCTAAAGCTTTGTGAGTTAATCAACTTGAAAAATCCCATCAACCAGAAACTTCACCCTATCTCAAAGAAAAAAAAAATGTGAGAATATCAACTCTGGTATACTGTGGAGACCCCCTGTGGAGACAATATAAATACAGCGAGTAAGGTATGAAAACATCATGAGGTAAGATTGTTGAAGAACACAACAGAAGTATTAATTTTCCTGCACATCTGAAATATAATTTCTGTGGTGGAGGCCACAAGCTTCCTAATAAACCCACCATGAGAATTCTACTCTTTCTAATTTTGTTAAGGATTTCTGACCTTTGCTACCAAATATTACTTATTCTCACTTAGTACCCAATAGTTACCATGTCTGATCATCTCTATGGATAAAACTATCTCTTCAATACTGCACTACCTGCTCTTGTACACCACTAAAGTTGACCTTCAATGACATGATACTCTACAATTTAGCATCCAAAACTTTTCTAACTACCTAGCTTCACATTAACACCCAAAGCTCAGCTTATATGTACTGAATAAGATTGAGCCTTAGGAACATTTTCTGGTTTTTTTTTCCAGTATATGTTCAGTTTTTTTGCCCCTTTTCATCTCACATGGTCAGGACTCATACACATATTAAATATAATAAAATTTTATTTTATTTTCAACCATTATGTGCTTATGGATCATTAATCAAGGTCATCCCTGTCCATTTCACTTCTCTCACTCTAAAGTTGCAAACTAGTGGCACAAATCTTTGTACAGAGAGGAGTGGACTTGGGTCTTAGTTTCAGTTCTTATGAACTATTTGGCCATTGTTACTGCACTTAAAATATCTGAGCCTCTTCTCTGGGCCATAGTATAGCACTGGCGGGCTAGGACACCAGGGAAAATTAATGCCTTTGTAACATGGAATCTATTCCATAGCTAACCACGATATGGCCCTATGTAAACCAGGACTGGAGGAGAAATATAGGATTGGAAACCGTATGAGTTTGTTTCAAAAGGGGGGAAAAACACCTCTGTGTGCATTGCTCCTTTAGAAAGTCTTGTTAAGAGAACTTCCAGCCCTTTTCTGGGGCTTAGGGCACAAGGACAAGGTTCCAGTATAGATAGTTTTTGGTTCTGGCCCTGACTTGTTTCCCCAATACCCTTGACCTGCTCCCAACTCCCCCTTATACACTCCACTTAACGATCACTGCAAACACGTTTCACTCTCCACCTTCAACTCTACTGCTGCTGCATATCCAGACCAGTTGCAGTAGTGCTCTTCTGTATGTTAAACACCAGCAGCTGAAGAAGAAGGTATCTGTGCCTCAGCCTCCTCATCTATAGGACAAAAATGAAATTTTTACTGTTAGAATATCAGAGAGTAGTAGAGCCATAGCGTATATGTATTTGTTCAGAGGGAAACACTTTCCCTAGCACAAAAGAAAAATGTGAATAGAGTTCATGAGCACAGCAGATGTTCTAGCCAGTGATCTTTCTCCCAGGGCAGGAAGAGGAAGGTTTAAAAATGCAAACTTGTTGATCTCGTAGTCAGTGATCATTGCTCATGAAACATAACTCTAAAGTGGATGCTGCCATTTGCACACACAACTAGCAGTTTGCCGAAGGCAAAATTGGCTGTGTCCAATTTAATAAACTGTCAATGAGGATATGTGAATATACTCAGTATTCACCTGACTGAATGTAACATGTAATGCCCAACTTTGATAATATTTTATTTTTCAGCAGTGTTTGTAAATGCCTCCCCATAGCCTCTTACATACAAAGAATCTAAAGCCACATTACATGATTATAATTTATATCTTTATTATTGTAATAAAGTTATTATTAAAGCTACTAAGCTTTTGAACTGCCAGAAGGTTTACCATGCTCCTGACTGGCTTTTCCAAACTTCCACCCTTTTATTCCTTCAGACTCAAGCTTATTTCTGTCTTTCATCTTCGTTAGATACTTAATTTCTACTGATACTCTCTACAGTGAAACACGTCTAAAATGACCATATCCATCTCAAGTTTTTGATGTTTAATGGTTTTGGTTTTGGTTTGGGTGCTTATATCAAAGTCCTGTCTGAGATCCCTTAACTGTCCCTAAATACTGACACATGTCTGCATTGCACTAATACATCCTCGGTGGCTTTGATTTGCTCATTTCTCTGATTCCTGATTGGCTCTTCACCACCTGTCATTTAAATCATCAGTTCCTCTAAATCCTAACTATTCATCCACATTTCGTAGAGCAGATGAGGAGCAAGTAGTCTATATCTTGTGCTTTCTGAACCTGGGGAGCAGAAATCTAGTTAAAGAATGAAATGTCATAAGTAAAGAGGTTTTCTATCTAGGTTGTAATTATTTGATTTTGCTATGTTTGAAGTCATATCTGTCTTCTATGTAATTATAAGAAGATAATATTATTAAGATGTAAATTATATATGTCTTATAGGTAAAGTAGTACACTTTGGTGAGAAGATGCCATTCGTTTATAACTTGATAGCTCCTATGCCAGTCTGAGTTGGAATGCGCAGAAAATACTAAGTTGAAAACTTCATTCTTTTCCTGCACTTGTTGATGATCTGCATCCCTTAAATGAAAGGTCAGCAAAGAACAGCTCAAGAAGTAACAAGAAAAAAATTTACGAAATTATAATGAAGATAAATGTGTGAAGTGAACCTTGTATGGCTGGCAAAGCTAAAATATTCAGCATCCAGCTATTTATGGAAAACCTTTTCCACTCTCTGCTTTAAATTGTGTCATTTGGTCTGAGGGCAGGATTTTGGAAGCTGGAAAATCTGACTCGACAGTTGACCCTTTAGGCTGCCATATTTATATCCCAATTAAACTTCTTGAAGGAAATAACTTGGGTCAGCATCATTCTATATATACAAAAGAATAATAATTATTTTATTCACCCAGAGCTAGCTATTTGATTTTTCAATCGAGATGGCAAAGTATCTAATAATAAGAAAAAATGTAATGGAGATGTAGAGGTTAGGGTACACTGTAATAGAGAAAGGAGTGACATGGATAGGGCCTTGGAGTTGATCCATAGCTTGAGGGAAAGAGCTAAGATACATTGTTATATGGTTAGTTTTCCATATGAATTCAACTGGGCCACTATAGCCTCAGACATGTTGTCAAAGTTTAAAAAGTTTAAAATATTCATCTTGAGATTTACCCCAGAATGTGTAGACTGAGGAAATCATCTAAAAGTGGGGGTGCCTTATCCATTACAGTGAAGTCCTGAACAGGAAAGACTAAATAGGTTGAGTTTACATTATGAACCTTCAGGCTAGAAATTATATCCTTGGTTCTGCACAATGTTGGGCAGACAACAGAACCCAGAGCATTACTAATGACTCTCCTGGCTATCCAAGTTGTTAATTGTGGATCTCTCTCTCTGTATTTCTCAACACCCGGAATTATAGGAAGAAATTCCCACCATTCAATTCCTACCTAGTTATCTATCTTTCCACAAGTCGGCCATTTACATTTTTTTTATATCAGTAAACCATCACTACCCCAGTGGCTTTTCTTCACCTACTTCACATGATAGATAAAGGTCCATCACCACTTACTGATCAAACCTGAGCAGAAAGGGTAACACATGAAGCTGTTGATAAGAAAATAGGAGAGACTACCTTAATGATTTGGAAGTCAGCAAGTGATTTTCATACAGAAGGTACAGAAAGTAGAAATCACAAATAATAGACAAATATTTTTATACCACAATTCAAAATGTGTATGCTACATCAGAGAACATATATACTCTCACACCAAAAAAAAATTGAGTTAACACATTGGACAACTTACAACTGTCTATAACTCCAGATCTGAGGCATCTGATATCTCTGGTTTCTGCAAGCACATGTGCGCGCGCGCACACGCACACACACACACACACACACACACACACACACACACACATACATGCATGTGCACACATATACCCATATTTTTAATGAGATTATAAGAATGCAAATTTTCTGCTTGCCAAAAGATACTACAAATAATAAGATGAGTGAGCAAGCTTCCGAGAGAAATATATTTTAGAAAACACATATTAGGGCCTTCTGTTATTCCAAAAAGATAAGGAATTATTTCTGTTCAAATTGAAAAGATTGTGCAAAATTTTTAAACTGAACAAATAATGGGCAGCTCATAAAAAGAGATGCAGGTTAGTTAATATGCACATAGAAAGTGTGTCACATAATTATCTTTAGAAAATCTCATATTAGACCAATAATGAGATATCATACACATTTACCAAAATGATTAAAACTTTAAAAGAGTGATGCCAATATACATAAGAAAAAGTATAAAACAACAGGGGTTTTTAATCTTCTTAGCAGGACTTAAAAATTAAACATCTAGTATCTCATGACACAGCCTTTTTTACCATACATTATTAGCTAAGACAATTAAAATACATGTCCATGAAATTCTTCATGACTTCTTACAGTAATTTTACCCATAGTAGCCATTTAAGATAAGTGATGCCATTTTCTAACATTAGAAAAACTAGTAAATAATCTGTACTCTGGTCAGTATGATACAATTAAAGGTGCTTAATAAAACTCCAATAGCATAATAATTCTCAAGAGCATAAAGCAAAAGGAATGCTGTACAAAGAGTATATTGTGGTATAGTGACGCATTAACAATACAGCTCCTGCGCCTAAGGCTCAGACACATCATGGAAGAGGAGACAGAAAGATTGTAGGAACCAGAGCAAAAAGAATTTTCTGAGAGATTGTATTTCCTAGAAATGTCACAGAAGCTTCACCCCTGAAGTCTCAGCAGCATCACTGCCTGCCAAATCAGAGCCTGAAGAGGGATTGTAACAGTAGACATTCTAACCTGAAAGTGGGGAGTCTCGCAGGGTCTCACCACTAGACAAAAAAACAAAAAACAAAAAACAAAACAACAACAACAACAAAAAAAAAAACTACAGGCAATCAAGGAATACTGAGAGCAGGAGAAATAGTCTTGCCCAGGAAAAAGCCCTCAATTTGTTTATCCAGTGACAAATGGTCAGCCCTCAAATCATATACATTCAAATAACACAATATGGATTATGTGCACTGAACAAATTGTATTTCTATGCTGAGGTACGCGTGTAATATATATCAGTACTTAAAAATAGAGGTCATTGAGTCAGCCATGCTGACACATGCCTCTAATCCGGTACTTGGGAAGCAGAGACAGGTGGGCGTCTATGTATTTGAGGCTAGCCTGTTCTACACAGTGAGTTCCAAAACAGGGCTGTGGGGAGAGACCCTGCTTCAGGAAAGATAAAAAGGAAAGAAAGAAAGAAACACAGAAAATCAAAGCAGAATTTAGTGGTGTATGTTTGTGTGTGTGTGTGTGTGTTCACATTCCAAAACAGATGCTGTCCATGCTACCCTGACATTCTAAGTCCTTCTCAGGAAATGAAGAGGCTGCCTATCCCCTTGACTGTCAAGCATATAAATTATAAAAAAAAAAAAAAAATGTGTTTTTTTTTTTTTTTTTTTTTTTTTTTTTTTTTTTTGTTAAGAATCCTTTCTCAGAGATGGAGAACTGTGAATAAACAGAACCTCATGGACTAGGCCATTTGCTATAAATCCTGGATTTTCTAGTTTAAAGCTGTGGTACCAAAAAAAACAAAAAACAGAAAAAAAAAAAGCTGTGGTACCTTGGAACAAATGAGATATCTTTATTCAGTTCTTATTTTAAATGACAACCACAAAATTAATAAAAACGTGTACTCTATTTTTATGCAAGATCCTGGCAAGTACTAAATACTATAGAATCATTTTTCTTTTATCATTTTTCTTTTCTACTCAGCTTAACATATTTTATGTCTATGAAATATATTTTCATATTCCCATTGGTTTTGATATGTATATATACAAGATCATAGTATATATTAAGTATAATTTGCTTTAACTTTCTATACATATAAATTTCTGGATCTTTTTCTGAAGCAATCTGTGACACTATGCTTTGTTCGTTCTATACTGTCAAAATAATTTAGCATCCTGGCCATAGTTGTTCTTATGCCTGTTCATAGATGTAAGAACTATTTCGATTTTGATGTATAAACAGTAGCAGTCGGACTTTTTTACATTAGTCTTGGCAGGAAATATACGTGTGAATATATATATTATATTACACATTACATATACTTATGTAATACGGCTTCTTGAGCATCTCATATCAATGTCATCTCACTTAGCCGGGGATGTACGTTAGGGAATCATAACCTTGTATTTTAAAATTTCTAGAAATCGATAATGTATTTAGAAATCTTTCTTGATATATTTCAGTATCTTTCAAGAATGGTTGACCGTTTTGCAAAGAGCTATGGACTTTCAACTTTCTTTTGATCAAAACCCTCTTCATTTTCATAGAAGTGACAAAATAACTCACAATTAAAGTGTTGCTATTGATCTAGACAACCACAAAATATGTTTTGAAAGTATCGAGCATATATAACCTTCATGAATGACCATATACTAATCAACACCCAAGTAATTAAAAATGCAACTAAATTTTATCTCTGTGTGGCTGAAGCTTACATAAAGGGGCACGCTAATTGATAAATGCATTAGGCATTTGTCGACAGCACAGGGAAATGCTTTCTGTGCTGTAGTAACAGCTTCAAACGAAAGGCTTTCTGCACATTTGACTTGAGGTAACAATGGTCAGCCCTCTGATGGAGAACAAGTGGCATGATCAACATATGGGTCTGATCTATGAGCCTCAGACTTAGGCCCATTTCTGGTTTTACTCAAATCACTGATATAGATTGATGGCTTTGATTAATTAATCATTTAATTAAAAAATAGGTAAAATTTTTCATTAAAACTAAGTCAGGACCTAGCTTACAAACTTTGGGTCATTGTTAGTAATTCCAGTACAGAAAAATGTAACCTTGAGAGTTAATATATTATCTTTATATGAAAACCATTAAAATATACACTGCCAATAGAAGTATGAAAAAAAAATACATGCAGACAGCTTTGGAATACATGAAATAAAATATCTGATTTCAAACAGCTAATGAATTTTTGTCTCTTATTTTTCAGTGTATGTGTATTTAATATTTGAGCCTTTAGTACAATTCATCAATGCAACAAAGCTCTGTTTTCCTTCATTATTTTCACACAGTAGTCAATCCTGTTGCTTGCATGTAGAGAAAAATCTTTTCAGGGCACAATTAGAACAGCTTTAAGTTACATAGGTTCAGGGAAAAACTAAGCTATCATATTTATTCCCAGAAGAGGTTTCTCCATTGCAAATCGCCCAGGTATAAAAGGAAGAGTGGAACATTCTGGTTAAATGATAATGGATGGTGCAAACTGCAAAACTCTGACTGAATGAGTAAGACCCAGAGAGGAGACTGGATTCAAAGGCCAGACAATTGCTCCTTGATAGGAGCCCAGGGGCCTTTCCCTTTCCAGCGAGCTCAATTAGCCCCTTTGCTCCATGACATCACAAAGTAACTGATTTCAATTGTGCTTCAAGAGCCTTTTACACATAAGAATTAAATGAGACTGTCTCGTTTAATTTCAGCTAATGTAAGGGTAGCTTCCGAGGTGGATTTGCTCAGTTATAACACTGTGCTTGGAGCCAGACGGGCTGATTAATTCCTAGCTGTTTGAAGTGCTTTCTTCTCTTATCTTCAGCTACGCAGGCCTAAACTACAGCCGAGGAGAGCCCGAACCTCAGACTGGGGAGATTTTTGTCTCCTCTCCATAGAGAAGAACAGAGAACCGATAAGCACCATGGCAGGAAGCTGAAAACAAACCAGAAACTTGTTGCTGATGTTGAGAAATATGTGGGATGTGGGGCTGATTTGCAAAACCCCAAAGTGCATACTATAACATTCTTATATCTGACTTTCAATTCCTTGCTGCACTGTGCAATTCTAATTGAAAATTACTACTGCCAAGGCACCGACATTATGCTAACGATGTCCCAGCCAGTTCCAGTTGAGGTTTTTACATAAAACCAGCATTAGCTGCAACAAGAAGGGAAGGGAGAGGATGAATGGTGTGAGTCATTACGGCACAAATTAGAACACTTCCCCAGATTTTACTGTATAACCTTTCAAGATAATATGCTTGGCAATTCTCAGAAGAGATCTTTTATGATCTTCAAAGGAAAAAACAGCCTCAGCGTGAATATCCTTATAAACACACCATGGCATATCTTCCAGCCTAAGCTGAGAACTGGATGGATTTCTGAAGGTAATTTAATGACTGCACATCCTGATCTCCCATGCGCATGTAAACACTCCCCACCTCATCCACACAGTATGGATATGAGTAACTATCTTTTCTGAAAATATGTCTAGATAAGCACAAACTGAGCAGGCAACTTCAGAACATGTTAGCATCTCTTCTTCTCATGGACTATAGTGTCAGATGGAACACATCAGTAGCAAAGCCCTGTTTGCAGGCACCTTTGGTGCCCAAGAGTCAAACAACAAACTAAAGCTTTGCCAAGGAGCTTACAAGAGCACATTAGAATAGCTTAGCCACTTGAGAGAACAAAACTGTTGAAACTAAGCTGGCTTCAAAAGTGTTCTTCTTTGTACTTTTCAATATTTGCTCAAATAAACATCCCAAAACACAGAAGGAAGTCAAGAAAACCAGACAGCCAAGGCTCTTATACAGAGAGTAGCTCCAGTACCTGAACCTGCTCTTTTCTTTTTAGCGAAATTTGTAACAGTAATGAATTCAAAGATTGACAGGGCAGAAGGCTGACGTTTATAATGGGTGTTTCTGTCAATCCTTGATCACCAATGTGCTGGCTGATTCTGACAAATTTTCATGATACTGATGAAAGGCTATGTAATTTTATAACATAAAAGTGTTTCTGGAGTGATACTCACCATAGCAACGGATCTCTCCAATTATGTTATCTAAATGTGGGCTACATGAGGAGGAGAATACCCCTCTCATCATTATTTCAGGATTGCACAAGGATACTATGGTGACGGCTAGGTACAGATCATGGTACGTGGAGACACAGCCACAATGTGAAGAGGTAGATCTATTTTTACTCAGTTCCTCCGTGGTTGCAAAAAGACATTCCATACTTAAATAAATTTGTCCAAAGACCACGTTTAAATTCTACTGCAGCTAGGAATTCAAAATCATAAACATTTTGCCTCTGTCATAGGCACAGAGATGAAAATCATGAATTATAAATGTCAACTAATGAGGCAAAACACCTTAACACTAATTCTAAATTTCTTGTTTTGGGGCATAGAATGAATATGACACTTTAGAACATGTGTGTAATAATCAGAATTATTATTGATTGGACATCTGTTCTATAAGCTACTTTACATCAATTATCTCATTTATTATAAATTGTTGTGAGGCATCTGATGAGTGTTAACAGTTTTGGAAACATAGACTGCACAATGATACTATAATGCACGCAAAACTCCGTGGCCAGCTCGTGGCCAAAATCTCATTAATATTTTCTCAATTGTCCTTTTCAAAATTCATGCATTTCTTTCTCTTTTTGCTCTCATAGCCTCATCTCCTCTCTATTTTACACATTTTCTTTTACTTTTACCTTGCTGATTACTCCTCCACCTCTTGTTGAAAATTATATGAAGCACTTTCTTCGCTGAAGGCACAAGACTCCAGGTGTTGCAGCCTGGTGCACAGGGTAGACAAAGCTTTCCAAAGCCTTCAGAGATGCCTTACCACTATGGCCATCTGTTTCTGCAGTATTATCCAAATACATCTCCTTTGCTAATATTCTTCCAGGCGATTTTTCTTTTCTAAACCCTCTGATTTCATAATGATTGTTACAGGAAATAAAATGTTTTAGTTTTGAATCTACTATCGATGATGTTAGGCTTACAGATTTTTAAAGTTAAAGAACGGTATTAGAAAAGGTAGTGTCCTATACTTGTAAAGTTTGTCATAAAACAGCAACTTGAGAATAATGCTTCTTTTTTATATAATTTATTCAGTTTACATCCCAATTGTTATCGGCTCACTTGTATCTTCCAGTTTCCACCCTCTATCCCTCCCTCTTTTGCCCTATTTCCCTTCCCTAGACCTCTGAAAGGGTGGGACTCTTCCCCTACCATATGATCACAGCCTATCAAGACTCATCTAGATAGCCTGCTTCCCTTTCTTCTGTGTGCTGCTGGACCTCCACCAAGGGGAAGTGGATGCTGGGACTTGTTCCTGGACTCCAAGCAAGAATGTTATGGAAGAATGGATGGATAGAAGGATTCAGAGAGTTCAGGAGTCCCAAAAGGAGACCATCAAGGCCTGTGGATCTGGAGGAGTGTTCAGGGGCTGCACAAACTTTTGTACCCACCAAGGACAGTGCATGTAGTAAACCTAGACCCCTGTTCAGATCTAGCCAATGGAGAGCGCATTTTCCACATTTGTGGGGAGCTTGGGAGCTGCTTCTGACATGAGCTCTGGTGGCTCCAAATGGAGAATATGTTTCTATATGCAAATATTCAATGCTGCAAAATGTCAGCTGTCATTTGAACATGGCCATGGTTTTCATTTATGTTACTGAAAAAAAAATCTATGTTTATGAGAATGTCTGCTCTTGGAAATAAATGTTCATCAAGTTCTCCACATAAATAATGCAAATGTATGTTCACTGTAAGATCCAGGCCAACATTTTCTGCTTTCTTTTCATAACAATCCCTGTTGGCATAAGTCTACAAGTGTATTTCTAACAATATATTGTTGCAGAAAGAAAACTTCTCATTCTTCCACAGGAGAACAAAGTAATGTCTTAAAAAATCCTTGGCCCCGATTTTTTTCCTGTTCTAATATGATTCTTATATTAAAGAGGTAAACCTACACGTCATGAAGGCTATCCATGTGTACTATTCTCTCTTTTGCTTTGCTTGGCAACAAGCATAAGTTTCATTCCAAGTGTAGATCACCAGGAACCGCTGGAGTTCAAACACATCTAGCTCATGAGAGGCAAGAAGAATTTTTTTAGCTAATCATTTACATAGTTTGAACTTTCCTTCATATTTTCTTCAACTTCTCTTGTTGTTGTTGGGTAGTTTTTTGTTTGTTTGTTTGTTTGTTTGATTGATTGATTGGTTGGTTGATTGATTGGTTGGTTGACTGATATGTTGTTGGCTTTTCAAGACTTGGATTCTCTGTGTAACCTTGGCTGTCATGGACTCACTTTGTACACCAGGTTGACCTTGAACTCACAGAGATATGCCTGCTTCTGCCTCCTCAAAGGCCATGATTACAGGAGTGCACCCCCACATCGGTCTTCTCCAAGTTCTTAATTGATAGAGCTATTATAGTTATTTTGCCCATCTAGAACAAAATTAAATTTCCTGCTATGCCCCATGAATATTTACTAATTTGAGTTTATAAAATGATCTGACAATGGAGATATTATCAGGGAAAAGGAATCCAACTTTAATAATATGCAAACATACGAAAGTTGCAAAAAGTCAAGGATTCAAGAGAGATTTAGATAGGTCTGTAGATAACTTTAAAACTTTACGATTGGAGTAAGTGACTTTAGGGAGTTCAGAATGGGTCCTACAATATATACTAGCCACACACAAAGTTCATCTGGGGTCTTGATGAGGTACCACTCTACTCTTTTTTCCTATAAATTAATCTTCTAAATGTACTAGTCTTTATGTAAGTGCCACAGAGAATAGCCTTTCCAGCAGCTCATGGGGCAGGAGGAGTAGGGAATGGGAAGAGTGGCACTGGAGGTCAGAGAGACCTTGGTTTTTCTTAGTTCAAAGCATTAAACATGGCAAAACACCAAACTCAGAGTTTTCAGTTTCTAGGGCACAACATGCAATTTGAGGCTTAAAGCTGCAAAGCGGGGGATTTGAATTTAGGTCATTTTTTATCCTTTGACTTTAAATACACCTGAATAATCCCATTAAGGATTCTTCAGAAAGCTTGAAAGAATAAGACTATCTAAGATACAAGCTTCAAATAAGAATCGAAAAAGTTGACAAGCCCCACAAAGGGAATGATACACTCTTAAGAACATAATTATGCAGTTGTCAATTGATCTTTATCTCAAGTCATCTAAAAGGCTCGAGACGTTCACCATACTGAAGTCTTTCACAATACTGTATCACTTCTGAGAGGTCTATATGAGTAACATATGCACACTTATGTGCATGGTTTTTGTTTCTTATTGTTATTGTCTCTTTAACATATAGTCTTTTCAGTTGAATTATTGTGATTATATAATATATTCATATATTATTTAAAATGATATAAAATGTGTTCTGAAATGGCCAAGAAGTAGAAGTATAATTCCAAGTATATTAAGACAAGATTGGATAACTGTAACTTTTTGGATCTAGGTTGGTAGAAGAAAGTTCCTATTAGCATTGTGTTTGCTTGTGTATACACATGTAGTTTTCTGTAATTAACAATGACATAACCACCATTGAGTCACTTGTTAAATGGGTAGCTCTACATCTGTGTTCACGGAGGCATAGAACTCTATTTAAACCCAGTGCATCATAAATCAAAAGCAAAACAGAAGGACTTGGCAGTGTGGTGAGGACATGGTGGGAAGGGAGATACTGTTGGGGATAGGAGAGCACTATGAGAGGGTAAGGGGATATGTGTGAAAGAAATGTATTATCTATGTGCATAAAGTTGTCAAACAGTAAGTTCCATTTTCAAACAAGAAACACAAGTTTATATTTTAAGAAATGTTCCCCAATCCTTTCTGCCATGTATGGTATATGAAGTTCAGCCTCCTGGATGATGTTCTATGGATCCTTATGTGCCTTGATTTCAACTCTTGTTTTATGAATGCACATTGAAAAAGATGCTGTCATATTTGATGCCTTCTTTCACATCTGCAGTTGATCATCCCATCCCCATACACTGAAGTGTACTGTTTGTTCCTGTAGAAGAATATAGATAACTTTTGATTATGCTAAGTAATTTAAGCTCCAAATTGAAGTAACTTTCCTCTCTCTTATTAATCAGTTCTTCAGGATGCTACTGATTGCTACATAGCTAAAGAAGTCACAATGTCTGCTGTCCACATTTAGAGTAGGGAAGGTGCTATAACTGGGATGTACCCCAGTTGATAACTCATCAACTAAACAATCTACTAATGAAGACATGTTTAAAATTCTCGGCCCAGTCCAGTTGTCCACCAGAGATCCTATTTATGTATTTATTTACTTTGTGTGTGTATGTGTGTGAGTATGTGAGTGTATGTGAGTGTGTACATGTTTGCATGTGTGTGTGTGAATGAGTGTGAATGTTTGTGTGTGTGGGGGGGGTGTAAGTTACTTTAGGTCATCTCCTTTGAGGATATCTGTTAACTTGTCAGACTTTACCAAACGCTAATGAGTGACATATGGCAATGCTATGAAAGACCATGATAACTGAAGAGTTTGATATACCATTTTGTCCTCTGAATTACTCAGGGCAACAGTGTTTTATCAGTTAAAATATAGCATGGTGTATTGACTCAGGCAGACAATTAGCAGATCTCAATGTGTTCAGAATCTCAAAAAGAAGAGCCTGAGTTTGAAAAGCTAATCAAAGCTGTGTCACCAAGGGAGACTATGTAGAGTGAGCAGATTCCTCACTGACAATTTCCCATGGATAGCACACAGATCCCAAGAAGCCGGTGCCACAGCTGATAGAGCATCAAACCAGTATGTGGCCTATGCAGGAATCAGGAGCAGAAATCCATAGTGACTTAAGAGAGACACTGGTGGGAGTTCACAGACAAAAGACTCAGACTACTTATAATGTTCCATTATCTTCATAATAAAGCATGCTGTTAAGTATGCCAGAGGACTTACTGCTTTCTAAAGACATTATGCTGAAATTTTCCCCGTTTCAATCATGCATTTAGTGTGAGTCACCATCTTTCTCTAAAGAGAGAGAAACTCCAAAGGCATTACTCAACTTTTCTGGTTATGCAGCAATTTCTTGGAACAGCTAATTCTCTCGATGTTTCCATTAGCCTGGTTTTAGAAAGTATGTAGAATGCTAGATGATGGAATTACAAGGAGACCTTTCTAAGAAATAAATCTTACAATATTTTCTAGCTTGATTAAACTGGTTAAGCTGATCAATCTGTGCTTGCCATATTTTTCAAGGTGAAATTTAAAATGTCCTAGTTTTCAACCTGTAATTTCACATCAGGTCACAACAATACCAGTTACTAGTTTGCTTTCTTGTTGTGACAGAACATCTGACAAATGAGCTAAAGGACAGAGAGACTTATTTTGTCTCCTGGTTTCTGACAGTTTTGTCCATAATGAAAAGGAATGGTCTCCAGTATACTCTGGCCTATGTAGTTTATTCACAATTTGAGCAATGTGGAAGCAAAAGGCTTAGGGGAGAATAGAAGCTTTCCATTTCTTCTCACGGATCCACTGTTCCAAAGTGTAATAACCCTTCAAACAATGCTCTAAACTTATGGAAAATGTATTCAAACCTTTGTGTCTGTAAAAAAAAAAAAAACATTCCAAATTCAAGACTTCCTTGCTTTTAATAGCTGAGTAGTATTCCATGTATAAATGTACACAACATCATTGTCCATTCTTCAGTTGAGGGACATCTAGGTTGTTTCCAGATTCTGGCTATTACAAATAAGGCTACTATGAACATAATTGAATAAATGTCCTTGTTGTGTGGTAGAGCACCTATCAATATATACCCAGGAATGCTATAGCTGGGTCTTGAAGTGGCATTATTCTCAATTTTCAGAGAAAGTACCATATTGATTTCCAAAGTGGTGTGCAAATTTGTACTTCCAGGAGCAATAGAGGAGTGTACCTCTTTCTCCACTTCCTTGCCAGCATGTGCTGTTACTTGAGTTTTTAATCTTAGCCATTCTGACTGGTTTAAGATTGAATATCAGAGTCATTTTATGTGCATTTCCCTGATGATTAAGGACTTTGAGTGTTTTGTTAAGTGTTTCTCAGCCACTCAGTATTCCTTTGTTGATAATTCTCTGTTTAACTCTGTTCCCCATTTTTTAACTGGGTTATTTTCTTTTTTCTTTCTTTTTCTTTTTCTTTTTTTTTTTTTTTTAATTTTTGTTTATTTATTTATTTATTTTTTTGTGCTTAACAGTTTTGAGTTCTTTATATATTTTGGATATTAGCCATTTGTCGGATACAGGTTGGTAAAGATGTTCTCCCAGTGTTGACCTTCAGAAATTTTCAGGCAAATGGATGGAACTAGAAACAATCATCCTGAGTGAGGTAACCCAGACTCAGAAGGACATGCATTGTATATACTCACTTATAAGTGGATGGTAGCCCCAACATAGATGTCCTCTGAGAAACCACAGGACAGATTCTGGGTCACACTGCTGGACTCTGCGTGGAATACTGAGAGTTCTTTGGAAGAATGGGAGCATGGAAGGACACAGAGGGTTCAGGAGCCCCACAAGGTGACCATCAAGGCCTGCAGATCTAGATGGGAGTTGGGGGGAGGGCCTTTCCCAAACTGTTGCACCACCCAAGGACAATCCATGCAGTAAACCTAGACTTCCTGTTCTGACATAGGCAATAGAGAGCTCATTCTCCACTGTTGTGGGGAGAGTGGGGACTGCTTTTGACCTGAACTCTGTTGTCCCCAAATTGATCTTTTCTCCTTGGTGGGAAGGCCCGGCGAGCACACAGAGGAAGGGCAAACAGGCTATTTGGATGAGACCTGGTAGACTGTGGTCATATGGTGGGGGGAGGAAGTCACCTGTCAGAGGTCTATAGAAGGGGAATAGGGTGAATGAGGGGGCAAGTGTGGGAAAAGGAAGAAACAAGTGAGGGGATAAAAATCAGGATGTACCTTTCTCCTCTTTGGCTGTCTGAAGGCAAGCTCTACTGGAGTCACCCATGGAAGTTCGGCCAGGGTTCTCGCTCCTGCCGCGTTTGCTCTAACCGCCACGATCTGATCCGGAAATACGGGCTCACCATGTGCCCTCAGTGTTTCCGTCAGTATGTGAAGGACACAGGCTTCATTAAGTTGGACTGAGAGACCTTGGGTGGATTATTCAAGACTGTCTGCCCAGTGAAACTGATCATGCTAGCCTTTGTACATAAAGAATAAAAAAGTGAAGACCCTCAAAAAAAATCAGGATGTAATCTGAATAAATTATAATAAATTAAAATTTAAAAAGAACTCCCCAAACTTCCATATTCAAGCCATAAAATAATGTGCTTGTTTTCTCAAGGCTTTTCTTAGATGACTAAGTATTACTTTCAATTCTTTATTCGATGTATTTAATGCATCAATATAACCAGGAGGTGTCTAAAATTCTGAATGTAATCAATCTCTATCATATCTCCTCCTTATTTCAAGGCTACCAAATACAAATAGCCAAAACACTAAGAATGTAACATTTATATAATCCCTGCTTGTGTCATGCTTCTTCTTGATATAGGTAGTCTATTGCATATATGTGTAATAATATAAATGTATATGTAGAAAATAAAAAAGATTTAATAAAAAGGATTTTTAAAAAAGAACAATTCTTCAATTAAAAAAAGATAACCAAGGTATCTTGATGTCTTTATTAGGGACAAATATTTTTGTTAAAATGCATAATTTTTAATCATTTCTCCTGTTTTTCTGTGTTTTCTACATGTGTGTGGAAATGCCTGTGTGCATTTTATTCATTGAGTAAGGATTTTCCAATCAACACCAGGGATTATCAATAAGGCAGATTTTCCTAGCCCACTTGGTGTGGGGATCCCCATGCTCAATATGATCATTAACAACTACAGTCAGACCTTTACACTCATTTGGCATGCATGTAGGTCCTTGGTTTTTTGTTTGTTTGTTTATTTTGCTTGTTTTTGTTTTTTCTATTTAACACTCATGCTTTTATGGCAAGTATTTTAACCACCAAGCCATCTCCCTAGCTGCTTTTTGGTAATTTTATGAATGTTTTCATAATTACCAAATATATACATAATTTTATAGTTCATAAATTTTTAATAATTATTTACAGTATAGTATTCAGCTTAAAAAATAAAAGAAAGCCTTATTTGTTAATATTATTTACATCTTAATGCAAACAAAATATTTTATCTGGATTCAAATTTGATTTTTTGTTTGTTTGTTTGTTTTTTAGAAACAGGGTTTCTTTGCTTAGCCTTGGCTGTCAAGGCTGTCCTGGACTCCCTTTGTAGACCAGCCTGATCTCAAACTCACAGACACCCACCTGCCTCTGCCTCTGGAGTGCTGGGACTAAAGGTGTGTGCTACCACACCTGGCTTCAAATTTGAAGTTCTATTTCTATACTACCTAACTCATAGCATTTGCCTTGATTCTGACATGTCTTTTTATAATCTAGATTTAAAATAATCAGAAACAAGATAAATGTATGAGTCTAAAGAATGTATGTTATATGCAATGAGATACTGAATAGCAACTTTTAATAATTGTAAAATTATTGTTGTACCTATTGGTTAATTTTAAGCTATGTGTGTTAAACAAAAACCGTAGCACATGCTTACAATGATTTAATAAGTAGTTATAATTCACATTTCACTTGAATCTTAATGCCATTTAATATGTAGAGAGTGAGCATTTAAAATTTATCTCTGTAGGAAATCATTTTCAGACTATTACTTCACACATCTGCCTACCTGTTTCTTCTAAGCCAAACAAGAAGGGGAAGTTGTACACTTCAGAATCTTGGAAAGAAACAGTGTGGCTGTGTCAAACAGTAAACATGCTGCCTTGTGGGTGTTTGTCAAAAAACAGTACTATCTTTTTGGAAATAGATGTTAAAATCAACACTGTTTTAAATAAAAGATCTGCTGTATCGCTGGGTTCCTTGAGAAACTACTTCTGCTTTAGGCATTTCTTTAATTGTTTTGAGGCTGTGGAATTACTACCTCATTTCTGAATTCCTCCCTCGGATCCCTCTCATATCCATTTCTAGTCTCTTTAAAATTCATAGCCTCTTTATTCATTCATTCTTCTCCCCCTCCAAAATGTCCTTCAGCTGACAAATTTATCATGAGGAGGTGGTACTTACACTCTATGGAATACTACTCAGCTGTGAAGAAAAATGAAATTATGAACTTGGCAGCTAAATAAACAGAACTATGAAAGATCATATTGACTCTGGTAACCCAGATCCAGAAAGACAATTGACACATGTCCTCTCTCATCTGTGATTTCCACCTTCAAATCCTCAGTTGTGAATGCATGTCCTGCAATAACTCTTAAAACAAGAAAAGTTCTTAAAAAGTCAATTTTCAGGGTGTGGGGTGCGGTAGCAGTAGAGACAGGAAGAGCAAGGTATGGGAGATCAGAGGGAAAAATGTGAAAATTGAAGGACTGACAAGAGAGAGGCAGGAAGGAGATAAACACAAAAGGAGAATAAAAAATAGCATGGATGTCTGAAAAAGTCATAATACAAGTAAGTTGGTGTATAAATATTCATATATAGTTCAGATGCAGTTTTCTCAAATGGGCTGCAATGTTTCCCAAAAGAGCCAAAGACTATTTAACAAAAACCACACCACTCATGAGAAGCCCACTTTTCAGATGTTAGGGTTGCCAAGAGACTCCTAAAACATTATAGGCTATTGCTATTGCCTTTGCTTGTTCTCACAGGGAACAAACACATTTCTCTTGATGAATATACCATTCAGAACTCATTCTGAATATGCATTTCAGACACACGACCCAGATATCACTGTGTCTTTCCCAAAGACTTGCTGTCATGGTAGCGGAAGTTGACTGCAAGCTTCCAAAGGAGGGATGCAATCAACAGTTCTACCCAACTATGTTGACTGCAAACCACAAAACCTGATGTCACAGCATGGTAACTAAGGATGAAACAGCAGCACACAGCCTTGGTGCTACCCAACAGTTCTTTACTTGGACTTAAGGACCACTCAACAAGAGGCACATCATGACTGGTACTAGAAACCTAACTGACTCCCTAGGGATGGGGAAATCATGGATTTCAGAGAGGAACCTACTATCACTAGTCTATTAAAGCCACATAATCCCTAACAATAATCTAAAAACTTGTCCTTATAACAACCTACGAGTTTGGTTCTCACTCCTCATCAAGTGTACTTTTCTTTGCAACATAAGGAGATCACTAAAAAGAACCACAAACAATCAACATACAGACCCATGGAGTGCAATCCCAATAGATATGTCTACATTTCAACTTCTGCCTTTAAGATCATTTTGGAAAAGGGACATAAGCCTGTAAGAGACAGAAACAGGGCCTTTGCTGAGAGACTGTGTCTCTTCATTACATCAGAAGCTATACAGTGAGTGTCACCAACATGACTACCTAAAATAGAGCTGAACAAGGATGATGCCAATAGACATGGTAAAGTGGACAGGGGAACCCCACAAGTGCTCAACCCTACACAAAGAACTAATAGGCACCACACTATTGAAATATGACTGTTAATTGCAGCCACTCTGTTGTCCATATTCTGTACTGTTTATGTTCTTGGTGGGAGTTTATGTTTTAGTAATTTTAGCTTCAGGCTTCCCACTTCTTTCCACAGTCTCTTGGCTTTCTTTATTCTTTTCTTCTGACCAAAATGTTGCACTTGTGTCTTTATTTGAATGTTTTTTCCTCTTGGTAGAGTTTGCTCATTTAAAAAATTAGATTGTTTGTAGTCTAGAAAATTTTTCTTTCTCCTTTGACTACGGCACATTGTCTTGCTAGGCATAGAAGTCTAGATTGGCCCTCATTGTCTTTTAGGCCTTGGGATGCATTCTTCCATGCTCTTCTGCCTTATAAGTTTCCATTTAGAAATCAGCTGTTATTCTCACAGTTTTTTCCTATCTGTGACTTGTTGTTTTTTTTTCTATTGAAGATCTAAATACAGATCTATATGCAGATCAAGTGTTTTAGCTTTAACACTAAGTGTTTTAGGTATGATATGCTATATATTTTTTATTTATGGTGCTGTCTATTTGGTGTTCTGTATATTTCTTGTGCTTTATGTGTATGAATTTTCTCATGTTTGGAAGGTTTTTTTCCCTATGATCTTGTTGAAGATCCTTTTTATGCCATTAACTTTGGGTTCTTATCCTTAGTCTATACCTATAATTAAAAGATTTGATTTTTCTGGAGGTCCTACATTTCTTATGTTTTTCCTATGGTTAAAACAAATATTCCTTGATTATTTCATCTATACCTTTTACTTTATCTTTGTATCCTGATTATCTATCTTCTGCTTCATGAATTCACTTGTAATTTTCCAGTTAGGTTATTGGGTTTTGTAATCCAATCTTCACTTTACTTTGAGTACTTTTTAATGTTTCTATGTCTTCATTGAATTTTGTTCTCAAGTCTTGCATTGTCTTTGTCATTTCCATCAGTGCACATTTATGTTTTCTAAGATATAACTGGGGTGTTTATTCTCTTTAAGCTCTTTCTTCTTACTTTTATTGAGCTGTTTCTCTGTGTCTTCTTTAATCTATATAAACTATTTGTTTGATTTTATTATTGTTCTTTTAAATTCTATGGAATTCGTGTCTGTAATTCTCATGGGAGAACATTTCTATATGACCAGCAGGATACAGAAGGGCAATACTGCCCTGATCTATCATTTTGTTTGCATTTTTAAGATGATACTTGACACTGACAGTTCTATGTCTGATACAGACAGAGAAGGTATGAAAAGAAGAAGGGATTTCAGGATGAGCTTGGCCTAGAAGATGGAATGAGATCAGGCGACAGAGGGGTTGCTGTGCAGTGTGTCAATTATGGCTCAAACCTTCTCTCTCTCTCTCTCTCTCTCTCTCTCTCGCTCTCTCTCTCTCTCTCTCTCTCTCTCTCTCTCTCTCTCTCTCTCTCTCTCTCTCTCTCTCTCTGTGTCTCTGTGTGTGTGTGTGTGTGTGTGTGTGTGTTTGTACAGATCTGAATGGATGGAAAAGTTGAATATGGTTTGAGAAGGGCCTAAAGGAGCAGGCATGAAGTACAGAGATAGAAGTTTATAGGTTGGTGAATATGGAAGCAAGTGTGGCCAGACTCAGCTGGGGCACCGGGTATGGAACAGATCTAAGCTTTAGGGAGGGTGTATAGATGGTAGGTCAAGCAGACTTGCAAGGCCAGATGCTGGAGAAGGATGTGTAGGAAGGATGTTTAGGACTCCTGGGTAGAGAGGTTAGATGTGCTCAATTCTCTGCTTTTATACAGTTGGTTCTCTCTGTGTGCAGGAAATCAACCAACCACAGACTGGAAATATCAAGGAAATTTCAACCAGTACATCTAGTTTTCATTATCTTTTTTTTTTTATAAGTGATAAAGTTTAACAACTACTTACAAAACAGTTTTTATTAGACAAGGGTATTATAAATAATATACAGGTGATTTAAAGTGAACAGAAGTATTGATAAGCTACATGCAACAGACTGTAGAGCATTCCTCATGTTAGAAAGAAGTTGCAAATTGGTAGATTTCAGTATCTGAGTAATCAATTATCCATAGAAGATATTTTTATTTCTTTCTCTGTTGCTATGATAAAATGCTCTAGTTTAAACAACTTAAGAGAGAAAGGCTTATGAGTTTTCACAGTTAAGGGTACAAGCCACCATGGTGAAGGAATCATGGCAGCAGTGGATTAAAGAAGTGGCTCACATTATGATTATAGTCAAAAGAGAGTAATGAGATGCAAGTACAATGATGCTCATCTCACAATCTAAGATCCTCTGCTCACAAAAACATATGGGCAATCAAGATCATCACCATAGCCACGCACGCAGACCCACTCCATAGGCAACACTGGTCATCACAAGTCCCAAAGAGCAACTACACATGCACATCACCATAATGATACAGTGTTTCAATACTGATTAAAAGCAATCAATATTTTGTCTAACAAAATGTACAACTGTAAACAAAATACACTTGTTCTATCAGCATACAAAAAGGGGAGTTGAGTTTCAAACTATGTTTTCTTAAAAGTTAAGCAAAGGAAAGGGGCAAAGACGTATTCATTCACTTATTCAACCAACATCATTTGAAGTCACTGCTCCAGGCTCTAGAAGAGCAGTGTAGAGGAAATCAGATGATCAAACTGCAATGTTCTCTGAGGTGGGAAAATGGTCAGCCAGGTGCAATAAAAGAAAATAAGAAATAAATAGCATGGAAAAATTGTGCTAATGTTCAAAGGTGAATTTGTGTTTCAAAGAGATGAAAGAACAAAGCAAAGTGTCAGGAAGGAGCTGGATGGATGGAGTTTATAAAGGTGAGGTTAAAAAAAAAAAAAAAAAAAAAAAGGCCTGCCACATATTGTCGAAGCTGAAGCAGATCAGAAGGAAATGATGAGGGGGAGAGAGGAAAAAAGCACAGACTCAGGCTGGCGTAAGAGACAAGGAAGCCATTCCTATAATCTTAGACCTGTGTGCACACTTCCAACATCATAGCATCATTTTCTTTTTTCTTCCATTCTTCCCCTTCTTTTTCTTTTTTTTGTTTTGTTTTTTTGTTTTGTTTTTTTTTTTGTTTTGTTTTGTTTGTTTTTGAGACAGACTTTCTCTGTGTAGCCTTGGCTGTCCTGGACTCCCTTTGTAGACCAGGCTGGCCTTGAACTCACAGCGATCCTCCTGCCTCTACCTTCCGAGTGCTGGGATTAAAGGCGTGTGCCACCATGCCCAGCCTCCCCCTCTTTTTTTAAAACAAGGTTTCTCTGTGTAAGCTTAGGCTACCCTGGTACTCAGTCTATATATCAGGCTGGCCTGAATCTCAGCAATCAGCCTGCCTGCCTCCAAAATGCTGTGATTAAAGGCATGCACAACCACTTTTGTCTTCATAATATCACTTTCTAAAGTTAGTTAATCAAAATTTTTATTTTAGGCCTCGGAGAACAAAATCAAGTTTCAGAAAATTGATACCACTAGTTTACTTTTTTTTTTTTCTCTCTAAGCAATGTCACCATTTTTCATAGTAGCCAGATTAAGGAGTCTATCGCAAGGATCAGGGTGTTTGGCTATGGCTTAAAAACTTTAAAACTTGCAGTAGGTCCTACAGATAAGGTGTTTCTTTAAAGCTTTCAAACTCAGATGCTTCGACAAATGTAGACTTAGTGACTGATTTCTTATCCCTCACTTTCTCCAATTCTAATAGTACCTTCATTCTCCTTCCATCCTGAAATATAAGTGTTTTCATCTTACTGTTTGTAATATGTGTTTTAAACAGCCCATTGGAGATTGTAATCACTACTCTTCTCTTGGAAAATAGCTGAAATGACTGTCTATAAAGTCAAGTGCTGCTTTGTTTTCACTTTTCACCTATATTAAGCTTTGGAGGTTGTTCTTACGTTAAAGGGGAAAACCCATATAATTGTCACAAAACTCCCTGTAACTACCTCTTTATTTCCTTTCTGCAGCTACACCCCTTCTCACATTGTAGTGTCCCCCTTCAATCAATATTTGGGCAGTAAAAATTTATCAGAAAAAATTTAAAGACAAAAATGGATGGATCGTTGAAAGGAAGTGGATCTGTAAAGAGTTGAAGAAGGTGCGAATATGACTAAAACATCGAAACATTCAAATAACATATAGAACACTTAAGAAAAATTTCACAGTATACTGCCAATACAATAATTTCTACCTTACAATGTCTTGAGAGAATGTTCAGCACTTTATAATTCTACTTGAAACTAGTCTTCCCAGCTTGCCATATCCCCATACTTACACAGATATCTCAATAAAGAAACAGTAGTCATGAACTTCCACAGCAACTGTGAAAATCTTGTTCACTCAGAAATCTGATGTTATAACCAGCCTTATCGTAACAAAAAATCAGTTGCTTAGAGAGTCTGCTATGGAGATTGGAACTCAATGGGTTTTTGAGTCACAGCAAGCCATCAGTACTGGTTACAAAATACATGGGTAGATGGCATAGGCATAGCTGGTTTCCAAGAGAATAGAGCCAAGGCTTGGGTCTGATGACCATGCCCTCTTCTCTCCTGCAGCAGAAGCTAATCATATGAGAACAGGGAAGGCATGTCTGTGGTTCACAGTATCAAGCTAAGCAGCTTAAAGTAGCCATGGTAATACAGAATAGTTAAAACCTATGGTATGTTCTAATTCCTTTTACAGCTTGAGGTATAGCTCTGTGTCTGTTCAAGAGTCCTCATAGGCTTGCAGAAACCAAGTCTATATCTTGTTTTTCTGTCATGTTAGTGCACGAATGTATTTAATGGCTCATGATCACTGCTTTAGCACCAGCTTTCATGCCTGCACACCAGACAGTAGGATAGAAAGGAGGAAAAATTATCACTAGCCTTTTAAGAAAATAATTGTAAATATTGTACATTGTCCTCTCTGATATATCATTATCAAAAATCAGTCACATGACTACATCAGACATTGAAAAATGTCTCTGTTCTACAAGACTTTAAGCTCAGATAAAACCCTGGAAATAAGTACAGAGAAGCAGATAGTCAGTGTTGTTTCCTACTATTTTGCATATTATGTTAAGATGCAAATGCTTCTACTGAGTTGAAACTCTCTTGGTTTGTGTCTCAGCTCCATCAAGCATGTTATCTCATTCATGCCTCATGCTGATCCTCTGACTCACACAGTCTTCCAACTTCTTTAGAGAAGAGGAAACATAAGCCCAGAAAAATGTACAACTTGCCCATGACCGTGCACTGCAGTGCAATTAGCATCCTAGCTTTGCATTTTCAGACCTTCCATGTGTCTCAAGGGTAATGAGAGACTGTCTCAGCTTCCCATGAACTCAAGTATGGGGACTGCCTCTTTTCATTCCTGCTCTCATTAATTTCTGATGAATATGGCTTCCCAGAGACCCATGCTTATACAGTTTTAGTCCTCCTTCTTTGGCCTGCTAATTTGTCAGCGTGATGCTACCCACTGTTTTTGCACCTGTGCTGGTTTACATATTTTTTTTCCAGAATTCAGTTGCAGATTAAAAACATTGCTAGAGATATCAAAATGATGTTGAGAATGATTCTTGCCAACCTACACATAGACCTCTGTGAATCATGCTCTCTCCACTATGATATTGTTAGGCAGAGTCTATCTAAAGTTCCTCTTAAGTAATTAGAATTTTGTCATGGATAAGCACTGAACTTGAGCATTACCTAACAGAAACAAATGAATCTGATTGTCTCCTCGCTCTCTGCATGTGTAGAAGTGAGGCAAAGCAGGAAACTTGTATCTGAGATTCCTTCCTGTCACTTAGTTCATGTTGCCATCTGGCTGCCTTAATTTCCACCCACTGCTTGAAATATGTGTTTATAGAAATAAATATGAAGCTGCAAATAAAGTAATATGAAAGCTGCAAAAGTGAAAGTGCAGTTCTGACAAATACTGAGGGCCAGGTTTTAAAAATAGCTCTGCACATCATTTCCAGGTGCTTCAGATCATGAACTCTGAAAATACATACATGCTGATGGCTACAGTATGTGGTAATGAGTTTATTAATTTACATACCCATACCACTGAATATCTTACTTGTGTTGCCTTGTTAATGTTTTCATTAATCTTTGAATACTTCATTAAATGACAAAATAGACCATTTTAAAGGAACTTTATATTTGGATACCAGTGTGCTTGATATAATGTTTATGCTTTTGCAGTGAAATATGTAGGGGTCATACTCTTACAGATTTGAAAGTTGAAATCACTCTCATGAAATGTGTGTGTGTACATATATATGTGTGTGTGTGTGTGTGTGTGTGTGTGTGTGTGTAGAAAGATAGATAGATAGATAGATAGATAGATAGATAGATAGATATTTATTTTAAGTAACTAGAGTTTTAAATATGTTGTAGGGCTTGGAAGATAGCTTAGTAGCTTAGTCAGGAAAGGCATTGCCTGGAACATGAGAGCCTGAGTTCAAAGTCCGGAACCCATGTGAAAAAAAGAAAAAAAAATGATTTGTGGTTCACAGCTCACTAATATTCCTCTACCACACTTTGGGTGTGCTATACAAGCGGGGCCTTAAGGCACACTGCTCATCTAACTTAGCCTCTTTTATGATTTCAGATCATCCAGACACTGGCAAAAATAAATATATGAATACATAAAGAAATAAAGGAGAAAAAGATGGGGCCCAATAATGGTAACCAAAGGCAAGTTTTGAAACTCCATACACATATAGTATGCACCAAACACATATACAAGCATACATATAGGGGCATGTATGTAGGTACACACCTATACATAGCTATTACATCAAAATATTTAACTTTGTGTATTTTACTTAATATAATTTATTCACAATACAACCCTATTGTTATCTTCTTGCTCTTATCGCCCTGTTCCCACCTTCTCTCCCTCTTCTGCCCTATTCCCCTCCACTAGACTTCTGATAGAGGAGACATCCTACCCCACTGTCAGAACACAGCCTATTACATCTCATCAGGATAGTGTACATCCCCTTGCTCTGTGAGCCTATGAGGCTATCTTGCCAAGAGGCAGTAATCAAACCATGAGTACCAGAATGCATATCAGAGGTTCAACAGAAGTCCACTTCCCTCCTCTCCACCATGTGTGACCAAGTGGGCCTTAGTTCTCTGAATGCCCTTGGTGGGTGCATCAGTTTGTACAGGGCCCCCTGTGTCCAGATCCTCAGGCCTTGATGGTCATGGAGATCTTGCTCTCTCCTGGGCCTTCCATCACCACCAACTCTCAGTGCTCTGCCCAAGTCCCAGTATCTTTCCTGATTCCACACTGTGTGGAGTCTTTCAGAGGAGATCTATTTTGGGCTAATATCCACTTTAAGTGAGTATATACCATGGTTGTCTTGCTGGGTCTGTGTTACCTCACTCAGGATGCTCATTTCTAGCTCCATCCATTTGCATGCAGATTTAAAGATTTCCTTGTTCTAATAGTTAAACTGTATCCTGTTGTGTAAATATACCACAGCATCAGTGTCCATTCTTCAGTTGAGGGACATCTAGGTTGTTTCCTGATTCTGGCGATTATGAATAATGCTGCTGTGAACATATTTGAACAACTGTCCTTTGTTGTATGGCGGAGCATCTTTGCCCAGGAGTGGTACAGCTGGATCTTGAGGTAACACTATCCCCAATTTTCTGAGAAAGCACCAGATTGATTTCCAAAATGGTTTATGAGTTTGTACTCTCACCTGTATTGGAAGAGTGTTTCTCTTTCTTCACATCTTTGTCAGCATGTGCTGTCACTTGAGTTTTTTATCTTGTCCATTCAGGTAGGTGTGAGATAGAATCTCAGCGTCATTTTAATTTGCTTTTCCATGATGACTAAAGACACTGAGCATTTCCTTAATTGTTTCTTGACCATTCACTATTCGTCTGTTGAGAACTCTGTTTAGACCTATACACCATTTTTTAAAACTGGATTCTTTTGTTTGTTGGTATTTAATTCCTCGAGTTCTTTATATATTTTGGATATTAGCCCTTTGTCAGATGTAGAGCTGGTGAAGATCTTTTGCAAACCTGTAGGCTGTTGCTTTGTTCTATTCAGTGTCCTTTGCCTTACAGAAGCTTTTCAGTTTCATGGGGTCCCATTTATTAATTGTTGGTCTTATAGCCTTAATTATTGGTGCTCTCTTCAAGAAATTGTCATATGTGCAAATGAGTTCAAGGCTCTTCCCGACTTTTTCTTCTAACAGATTTAATGTGTCTGGTTTTATGTTGAGATCCTTAGTCCAATTGGACTTGTGTTTTGTGCAGGGTGATAAATATTGATCTACTTGTGTTTTTCTACATGAAAAAATCCAGTGAGACCACCATCATTTGTGGAAGATGCTATCTTTTTTTCCATTGTACGGATTTGGCGTTTTTGTCAAAAATCAGGTGTCCATAGGTGTATGGAATTATTTTGGGATCTTCAGTTAGATTTCATTGATCTACCTGCATATTTCTATGCCAGTATTTCTATGCCAGTACCAGGCCATTTTTATTAATGTTACTCTATAGTACAACTTGAGATTGGGGATGAATATACCTCCAGATGATCTTTTATTGTAGAGTATTGTTTTAGCTATTCCTGTTTTTTTTTATATGAAGTTGAAATTGATCTTTCTAGGTCTATAAAAAATTGTGTAGGTACCTTGATGGGAATTGCATTGAATCTGTAGATTGAACTTGGTAAGATGGCCATTTTTACTGTGTTGATTCTCTCAGTACATAAGCATGGGAAATCTTTCCATCTTCTGATATCTTCTTCAATTTCGTTCTTCAGACACTTAATTTTTTGTATAAGTTTTTCACTTGCTTAGCTATATTTACACAATTTATGAAGTTTTTTTTGTTTGTTTGTTTTGTTTGCTATTGTAAAGGGCATAGTTTCCCTAATTTCTTTCTTAGCCCATTTATTTTTTGTATAACGGAGGGATACTAACTTTTTAAAATTGATTTTGTATCCAATCACATTACTGAATGTGTTTATCAGCTGTAGGAGTTCCTTGGCAGAATTTTTGGGGTCACTTATGTATGCTATGATACAACCTGCAAATGATGATATTTTGACTTCGTTCTTTCTTATTTGTTTCTCTTTTTTCTCCTTTAGTTGTCTTATTGCTCTATCTAAGACTTCAAGTAATACATACAAGAGATACTGAGAGAGTGAACAGCCTTGTCTTGTCCCTGATTTTTTTGGAATTGGCTTAAGTTTTTCTCCATTTAGTTTGATGTTGGCTATAGGCTTGATGTATATTGTCTTTACTATGTTTACGTATGTGTTTTATATCCCTGATCTCTCTAAGATTTTTACCCTGAAAAGGTCTTGGATTTTGTCTAATGTTTTTTTATCATCTAAAGAGATCATCATGTGGTGTTCTTTTGTTTCAGTTTTGTTATATGGTTGATTACATTAATGGATTTACGTATGTTGAACCACCCCTGTATGTTTGGGATGAAGCCTGGTGGATGATATTTTTTGTGGTCTTGGATTTGGTTTGAGAGTATTTTATTGAGTATTTTTGCATCAATGTACATAACAGAAATTGGTCTGAAATTCTCTTTCTTTGTTGGGTCTTTGCATGGCTTAAGTATTAAGGAGACTGTGGCTTCATAGAATGCATTTTCCATATGTGTGTAGGCTTTTTGTTATTTTGTTGTTGTTGTTGTTGTTGAAGTTAAGCTTTATTCCATGGTGGTTTGATAAGATGCAGGGGATTATTTCAACTTCCTTGTATCTGTTAAGGCCTGCTTTGTGACTGATTATATGGTTAAATGTGGAGAAGATTCCGTGGGGTGTTGAGAAGATGGTATATTCTTCTGTGTTTGAGTGAAAAGTTCTGTGGATGTCTTAGATCCATTTGATTCATGACCTGTTAGCTTCACTATTTCTTTATTCAATTTCTGCCCCAATGATCTGTCCATTAGTGAGATTGGAGTGTTGATGTCTCCCATTACTAATGCTTTTGTATCAACATGTGATTTAAGCTTTAAAAGTGTTTCTTTAATGAATAGGGTGCCTTTGTATTTATGGCATATATAGTCAGGATTATAATCTCTTGGTGGATTTTTCCTTTGATGAGAATGAGGTATCCTTTCCCATCTTTCTTGATTAATTTTAGTTGGAAGTCTCTTTTATTAGATATTATAATGGCTGCTCCAGCTTGCTTCTTAGGTCTCTTTGCTTGGGAAACATTTTCCCAGCCCTTTACTCTCAGGTAATGTCTATCTTTGTTGCTGAGGTGTGTTTGTTCAATGCAGCAGAATACTGGATCTTGTTTCTGCAGCCATTCTGTTAGTCTATGTCTTCTTACTGAAGAGTTGAAGCTATTGTTGTTGAGGGATATTAGTGACCAATGATTGTTAGTTCCTTTTTTTGTGGAGTTGGTGGTTATAGTGTGTGGCTGTGATGATTTTCACTTGGTTTTGCTGCTGTGAGATTATCAATGTCCTGTATTTTCTTGGGTGTAGTTGACCTCATTGGGTTGAAGTTTTCCTTCTAGCATCTTCTGTAGGGCAGGGTTGGGGCAGAGATGTTGTTTGAATTTAATTTTGTCATTGAATATATTGTTTTCTCCATCTCTGGTGATTCAAAGTTCTGCTGGACATAGTAGTCTGAGTTGGCATCTGAGGTCTCTTATTGTCTGCATCATATCAGCCCAGACCCTACTGGATTTCCTGGTCTCTGTCAAGTGTGATTCTGATGTGTCTTCCTTTATATATTACTTGGCCTTTTTTCCATGCTACTTTTAATATCCTTTTTCATTCTGTAGATTTAGTGTTTTGATTATTATGTGGCAGGAGGTATTGCTTTTCTGGTGTAGTCTATTTGGTGTTCTGTAGGCCTCTTGTGTGTTCAAGGGCTTCTCTTTCTTTAGTTTGAGGAATTTATCTTCTATGATTTTCTTGGAAATAATTTCTTTTTCTTGGAACCTGGTATCTTCTTTTTCATCTATCCCTATTATTCTGAGATTATGTTTTTTCATGGTGTCATTGATTTCCTGGATGTTTTGAGTCATGAATTTTTCTCTTTTATTCTTTTCCTTGAGAGATGTTTCAATATCTTCTATTGTATCTTCAGCCCCTGAGATTCTCTCCTCCATTTCTTCAATTTTGTTGATGATACTTACCTCTATAATTCCTGATCTCTTCTCTAAGTTTTCCATTTCCAGGGTACTCTCTGTTTGTGTTTTCCTAATTGACTCTAATTCCTTTTTCTTCTTCTTTTTCTTTTTTTTTTTTTTTTTTTTTTTTTTTAATTTAATTTTCATGTCTTGAACAGGTTTAATCATTTTATCGGTCTGTTTGATTGTGGTTTCTTGTTTGTCCTCAATGGCCTCTTTTTATTTCTTTGTATTTTTCTGTAATTCTTGAAAGGACTTATCCATTTCCTTTTTCTTTCTCAAATAACTATGCAATCATAGCTAAGGCAATTTTTCTGAGATTCAGGTGCATTAGAGTGCCCATTGTTTGGGGGATTTCTGGTGGAGCCATGTTGCCCTGGTTTTTGTTGGTTGTGTTTTTACCCTTTCTTTTAGCTATCTGCTGAGGTGGCTCAGGTTTTCTAAGCTGGCAGTCAAGGCAAGGAGTCCCTTAAGAAGGCAGCTGCTTAGTTTATTGCTTTGGCAGGCACTGTCCTCCTGGAACTTAGATTCATCTGAGGTCTGTCACATAGGATCCAGGAGTCAGCAGGATTGCTCTGACTACTTTCTCTCCTGAGAGAGACCGGCAGCAGAGTAGAGCAGTGGCTTGGAGGCCAGAATTGTATATCTGGGATCCAGACACTGTTCTTGTGGGTCTCAGGTATCACGGCTCTGACCCTCTGTTCCTCAGGAGGTCTGCCTGCACCTTTTCCTGTCTTTGGAAGAGTACAGAATGCTCTAAGCTTGCAAGTTTTGGTACAATATCAATAGTAAACAACAAAAGTCACACTGATAATTATGGTAAGCATTATAAAAACATCAGCCAGGATGATTTCAAAGCAAGGATATACAAATTCATGAATACAAGAATACAAACTCAGCCCCCCCCTTCTCTCTCTCTCTCTCTCACACACACACACACTTTGTTGTAATTTGACAATAATTTACTTATGTACTACTCTTGAATACTGATGGCTTTATATAAAGATTACACATTATTTATAATATAATCTATTGGAAAATATCATTTATAGACATTATGTGTTTAGTGAAGTCAAGACAATTTCTAAAACCCAATAGAGGCTACTAATATTAGTTTGTGTGTGGCTGAATAAAATTTTACCATGTGCTTCTCTATGAAGTGCTATTTGTAAAGAAGTAATGATTACTCCTCCACTGATAAAAATCAAGGTGTCCTGAAGACATAGAAGTGGAACAGGAAAGCACAAAATGGTAAGCACAATTAGTAAGCATTTAGGGTATACTGAATGAATCGTTAGTGACATTTACTAGCATGGGCTAACTATGTAGTGCCCACAAAGGACAATACATTTAAATATGATGAGATAAGAGAGCATCAAAAATAGATTCCAGGATTTATTAAGAGAAACCCCACCTGAATCTTGCATGTAAAGACATGGACATACGGGGAGAATAATGTTCAAGATCTCTTTGTTTTATGACTCCTAAGATCTGAAAAAGATACATCAATTAAAAGCGAACAATTCTAAAGGGAACTTGTAATTTGAAATGGCCCTGACACAGAGACCATCTCAAAGCCCTGAGGCTATTGTACCACAGACCAACAGGATTTCCTGGGCTAAACGCAAAACTGTGTTCCTTTTCCTTTTCAAAGCCTGTTTACAAATGTAAATTGTTTTTTTTTATTCAAATATTCACTTTAATAAAATTCATAAAATTAAGTGTACCTAAGGATGTTTTAATAGAGTTAAATTTTTATTTTAAAAAGCTTAGCTGTGTTCAGTGGTGCTCATTAGATAGTTTATCATTAGGAACATATTTCATACGTCCACTACAAAAAATTTTAAAGAGGGACTGGAAAGAGTGCTCTGTATTTAGGAACACTTTGCCAGGCATGGTGGCGCATGCTTATAGTCCCAGCTACCTGGGAGGCTGAGACAGGAGGATTGCTTGAGTGCAGGAGTTCTGAGCTGTAGTGTGTTATGCCGATTGAGTGTCCACACCAAGTTTGGCATCAATATGGTGACTTCCTGGGAGCAGGGTACCATCAGGTTGCCTAAGGAGAGGTGAACTGGCCTGGGTTGCAAACAGAGCTGGTCAAAACTCCCATGGTGATCAGTAGGAATACTTGCTCTGGCAAAGGACCTCTGTTCAAATATCTGTACCCAAATGCTGGTTCAAAGTCACTTATAATTCCCATACCAGGGGACTTTATGACCCCACTACTCATTTCTGCATGTAGCAATCACACACATGTCACACTTGTGTGCACACACACATGCATGTCACACATAAAATAAAATGAACAAATCTAGAAAGAAGATACAAGAAATATAAGACAACTCAAACAAGATAGTAGAACATGTTATCTTCTAGGGGAAAACATTTTCCTTGTCAGAATAATAAGTAGCATATAAAACCCAGAAAATAATTGTTAAAATTATAATGTATGGACTAACATACAGCTCAATGTTAAAGCACTTGCCTAGAATGCCCAGATTCCAAAGTTCCACCCCAGCACCACACACACTCGAACATACACATACAAACACAGTGCATGAGTTATAGATTTTTATTTTAACTTATTCTAATTTATTCAGATTACATCCCAAATATTATCTCTTCCTATGTATCTTCCCATTCCTGTCCACCTTCCTCTTCCATCCTATTCTCCTCCTCTATAGACCTCTGACAGAAGGGGACTGCCCCTCCTACTATATGACCATAACCTATCAGATCTCATCCAGATAGCCTAGGCCCCCTTCCTCTGTGTGCCCACCAGGCTTCCTCACCAAGGGGAAGTGATTAAAATGGGAGCAGCAGAGTTCATGTCAGAGGCAGTCCCCACTCTCCGCACAACCACAGACAATAAGCTGTTCTGAACAGGGTGTCTAGGTTCATTACATGCATTGTCCTTGGTTCATGCAACAGTTTGAGCAGTACCCCTGGGTCCACATCCACAGACCTTGATGGTCTCCTTGTGGCTCACAACCAAAAATATATTATTTTTTAGCCGTCTATGGCAGTATAAAAGACATCATTTATTTCGATTTTTCATGTCTAGATGGTTTTTCCTTGTCTTTACTCTTTAAAAGTTCAATAATAATGCTGTTTTTAGAATGTTTTTGTTTGTTTGTATATCTTTCTTTGATGAATTCCTCAACTGAGACTCCTTGTGCTAAAATTTCTCTACCTGATTGATACTGCCTAGCTAGCTGCATCTGAGAAATAATTACCAGTTTTGGAAAGAGAAGACAGTTTTTTTTTCTCTGACTGCTCCAAGCAGTAGCTCTCCCAGGCAGTGTGCCTTCCAGTGTTGACAGGCTACCATAGTATGATTGACAGTACTCTGATTAGATCTAGGCTAGGGTGAGCCTGCTCTATGTTGCCTTGTCTTTCTGGATTGGAATAAAGTCTGCCTAGGTTACTGTCCTTGCACCATTAAAAGACACTTGGAGTCTTGTTTTTGTTCCCACTCTGGCTCCCTAGACTTCCTTACTTTCCTTTTTGTCCACCACAAAAATCTAATTTGATATAATTTTTCATGATCTGCTTCTGACATGAACTCTGGTGCCCCCAACTTAACCGCTGCCCCCTTGGTGGGGAGGCCCAGTGGGCACCAGAGGAGGGAGAATCAGGCTATCCTGAGGAGACCTGATAGGCTGTGCTCATATGGTAAGGGAGGTCTCCTTCTGTCAGAGGTCTAGGGCAGAGGAGGGAGCGAAGGAGGGAAAGGGAAGATAGAAGCATGGAGATAACAATCAGGATGGAATCTGAATAAATTATAGTAAATTAATTTTTTTTAAATCTCATTTGTTTTCCTTTTATATTGTTTCTACTGCTTATGTTTTTATTCCATAAGAAGTGGCAGAGGAAACTCTATTTAGGTCACACCTGCTGGGTCAAAATTCTAGCATAGTTTTGGGAAACAACCATCATACCTGCAGGACGATATAACCCAGAACTTACCACAAAGCATATACAGAATCCCACACTAATGGTTGATGCTGAACTGTAAACATGCCATTCAAGATGTTAAAAGAGTGTTTGCTTTTGCTTTGTTACACATCAGTCCCTGCTTAGCCAATTTGGTTCCATTGAAGATGCTGTTTTATGCTACATAGTTATTAGTCCATTAAGAAATGTCTCAATTATTCAATCACCTGTCACAGCATCACAGTGTTTGCATTAAAGTAACCCTTATTTTCACAGTGTTTGCATTAAAGTAACCCTTGTTTTACCTAATTATGGCATGTAAAGAGCAAGCATAGCAACACTGATAAATAGATTGTGACATAAAAAAGCTGTAAATGCCTCCCTTTCTATGTAGAATTGAAAATTCTTGACTTAATAAAGAGACTGCATGCTGATGATACTAAGACGTGTGGTCAGAATAAAGCTGTGATTGTTAAAATTCTTTTTTTTTCTTTTTTTTTATTAATTTATTCTTGTTACATCTCAATGTTTATCCCATCCCTTGTATCCTCCCATTCTCCCCCCCCCCCATTTTCCCATTATTCCCCTCCCCTATGACTGTTCCTGAGGAGGATTACCTCCCCCTATATATTCTCATAGGGTATCAAGTCTCTTCTTGGCTACTTGCTGTCCTTCCTCTGAGTGCCACCAGGTCTCCCCCTCCAGGGGATATGGTCAAATGTGAGGCACCATAGTACGTGAGAAAGTCATATCACACTCTCCACTCAACTGTGGAGAATATTCTGACCATTGGCTAGATCTGGGAAGGGGTTTAAAGTTTACCTCCTGTATTGTCCTTGGCTGGTGCCTTAGTTTGAGCGGGACCCCTGGGCCCAAATCTGCCTATTATAATGTTCTACTTGTAGATTTCTAGGACTCTCTGTATCCTTTTATTTTGCTATTCTCCCATGCGTCTCTCATTTAGAGTCCCAATAGGATGCCTTCCCCTCTGTCCCAGTTTCCTGGTAAGTGAAGGCTTTTGTGGTACATGCCCCTTGGGCTAGAAAGCAGATATAAGTGAGTATATACCATTTGATTCTTTCTGCTTCTGGGTTAACTCACTCATTATGATCATTTCTAGCTCAATCCATTTATCCACAAATTTCGGGAATTCCTTGTTTTTAATAGCTGAGTAGTATTCCATAGTGTATATGTACCACAGTTTCTAAAGTTCATGTAAGTTCTGCTGTCACCCTACAGAATACAAAGTGAGAAGCATAGTCAAAGTGCTTGGTTTAAGTAAAAAGTACAGAGTGAGTTCCAGGACAGCCAGGGCTGTTACACATGTTAAGATGAGAAACCCCATCTTAAGAAACAAAAGAAAGAGAAAAATTTATTAAATTACTAAATTTATATGTATGAAGGAATGGTAAGAGATTTTATGTTATTTGTGATTTCAGGCATCAATGTGAATCATAGAATTTTCTCTCCATAGGTAATACGGAGTATGGTAACTATTATACCTATGCATTAAAAATTAATATGCTCTATTTTCCTGGGGTTATTATTCAGATCTCATAAAAATAATAAGTCTTGTTTACTCAACACTAGCATACGTTCATTCATGTACTGATCTATTTCTCTTTTAACTGTAAATCAAAGTCTATATTCCTTTATATGGAACTAATTTCCACATAAGTCACTTTATACACACACACACACACACATACACACACACACACACACACACAACACACTCACAGACACTGATTCCAATACAATACTGCTAGTAAATCAAACTCAAGGCAAACCCACCCTGATTATTTGTTCCCTTAACTCCATTGCACATCTCACATTCATTAACATGGAAACATTAGCCCTTTCAATTTATTATCAGGTGAAAGAGATCTATAAAAGTCTTGGTATTTTAATATTATACATTATGAAGTTGATAATCTGCAGTGTCTGCTTTATGTGCAATATGTATATAGCTCCAGTTAGCTATAATATTTAATGGCTTTCACATTTCTAGCTTAAAATATAATGAAATTTGCTAATAACTTTAGGCTCCCTGTAAAGAAGATGTTAAATGATTTTAATAAACATTTCACTCCAGCATTAGGAAGGCTTTTGCAATAAAACTAGAGGATTCCTATGAAAGATATTAGACTTTTACTCTAGAAATAGGGGTTGCATTATAAAGAACAGAAGAATGATAAAATAGATTGTGTACCTACCTATCTTTAAACTCTCATATTACACAGTGGCATCCATGACGATATTTAAATTTATAATCATTTGACCACTCAAATCAAGGATATGAGTTGATACCTTTCACTGTATATAGAACTCAGTGTTATTCTTCAGTAAATGCTTTAGCAAATTCATTAGATTATAATTATACTTTAATTGTATTCAATAGACAATAAAATGTGTGGCTTTCATTCCTTTATAGCAAATAAATATCAAAACCTTGCTGTAAAGGCAATATCTTTGCATTTAACTTCTATTTCAATGAAAATGTTGAGTAGATATAGCAAATAATTTGGCTAATGGCAGTATCTTTTCTACTTACTGCATTTACTAAGTGGTACATATGCAATATAATAAGGTATTATGCATGGCCTCTCCTATCTATTTTAATTGGTTCAAGCACTCAATACAGACTTATTTCTCAATTTGGGGGATGTAATTCTGCACTCATTACGAGCATAATGCCCACCCAATAAAAATCATCCTGTGTAGGTTTATTGCTTCACCAAGTACTGCAAAAAAGGAAAAGGACTCTTTATAATTCAAAACCTTCAACATTAATAACTTCCCCACAAAATGACTTCAGATGACAAAAATTATCTCAAACTTTGTAACTGTGAATTTTCACACCAGAAGTTTTAAAAATATAAAAATTAATCCAAAAATATTTTACTTATTCTATTTCAAGGGTTTCCTTCTTTCTTTTATTTTTTTAATTTTTATTTATTTATTTATTTATTTATTTATTTATTTATTTATTTTGGTCCTTGTATTCCCTAACAGGCGAACATGGATCTGTTCTCAGTCAGCAACAGTATTAAAAGAATTACCCAGACTCACTCTTTGATTGAGTTCATCAGATAATCTAAAGCAGCTACTTACCATTAGCAAAAAGGGTTTTCTTTACTCTGAAATTTCACAAGATAACTGCATAAAATACATATTTAAATATAAAATGTCAATTTTGGAAAATAAGCCATAGGTAATATAGCTAGCAAGCAAGTATTAGGATTCTGTTTCAGTCTGCCTACCTGTGAGGTTTTACCCTGATCCAAAACATAATGTTTCTAACATGGCTTTACTAATTCCTAGACAAGTAAATAAATGTTATTCCTCCTGTCACCAGCTAACTTGGTTTCAACCACTCCTGACTGATGGGTTTGATACAGTTTTTAAATTTTCTATAATGCTCTGCTATATTAAAATTCATTTGTTTACAATGTTAAAATTTAAATCACTGCCTTAAAATATGTTTAGCATAAAATTCTAAATGTGCTGTTATTAATCATACAGGAAACTGTCCTACTCTCTGTGTAACTCCTTGGTTTAACTGTTAAGGTCTTAAGAATGATCAAGTCCTTTAACATGTTAAAAATGTATTTTAGTCATGCCAAAAACCAAAATAATTATATTTTCAAGATCAAACATAAAATGAGATCACAACATTCTAATTTATGTTAATAAAGTATAGTTTAGAACACATAATTAGACACAAGGATCATTTAACTCAAATATACTAGTCCTCAACTTGTCAGAGATTTGCTGAATATGGCATTTAACTTGTATAAATTTATTATAAAAACAGATATTCACAGATCATAACATTCTCAGGTCTCAGGAGACTTGGATACAAGGGCAGGTGACTCCAACCCTGGACCGTGGTTTCTGGCCATGGTGCAAAATTGTTCCTAATGTCTGCTATGGGTCAGTCTGTGGACAAATTGGACACTTGGAGAGTCAGTGTTTCGTGCTGCTGAACACAAGATAAGGTCAGTCTCTTCATGTTTACCTTCCACAGAAACAGCCACTTGTCCTCTATGCTGATGCAAGAATGTCTCTGCCCATCATGCCATGCTGTCACAGAAGAAAACTGTAATACTGTCTATTTACTGGGATATGAGTTAACTAGTCATCTCCGTCATTTTTATTAATACATAGATTCCTTTAGGTTACAATTTATCCTTCTCAGGTCTCTGATCACTCTGATGGCTAAGCTGATGTTAGCTTGATAGCTAGTCAACTCATTAGCTAGTTAAGACTACTAGATATTAGATCCTTTATTTAAAAGACAAACAAGATTGTCTTACTCACAGACCTCAGGTTAAAGATAAACAGGCTTCAGACACCTTCTCATTCTTTTAACTAAAGGACAGTGAATACTTAACAGCAATTTCACCTACGTCTTAAAGCTTCCAAGAAGGTGTTTTAAGTTGGTAAATGCAAGTTATGAAGGTCAACATGTCTAAAAGGATGTTTTGTTTCTTCCTGTTGCTATGTTATTGTTGTATCAACTGTTCAGAGTGTTGACACTGATCAATGGCGCTTTAATTTATTATTCTAACCAGAGAAAAGAATTCCTTTATAAGATCCTATCATGGTTCCAAACTCAAGCTTTTAAATTTCTTTTTGTTTTTCTTTTTCTTAAAATGTCTCTCATTGTACTAAAATTATATTACAGCCAGTATTCTGGACAAACCTCTTTCCTGATGTGTACTGATGCTGAAGTGAGCTTTTGCCTTCTGCTCCAGAGGAGATTGCCGTCCTCCCCGTGTTACTGTTCCGCGGAGGTCAGAAAGGCTTCTGCCTTCCCTAAGCTCGCCTCAGACTGTTTGCGCTTTTAACACAAAGTTCTTTTCCCAAGCCTCTGCTATACTATATGTCTACTGCTTTTTCCTACAATGTGTTCATGTCTAATAATGTGTATTTCACTGCAGATTTCAAGCAGTAATGATACTAAATTTATCTCCCTTTATAAAACTTAAAAGGGTTTTTGTAAGCTACCAGATATCAATTCAGATAATTACTGTCAATCCAAAGCCCAAGTTTCTCAACTATCGCCTATCTCTAAGGGTGGGATGCCTTCCTCTTTTCACTGATTTTGGGAATCCTCCCTCACCTAACTAACTGACTGCCACCTTTCTACACCAACACTAGCAGAGTTCTCCCTTCCTAGTTGCGTAAATGCTTCCCTTTGTCCAACACCTCTCTGGTTCTCTAGGAGCAGAGGTAGCCAACCTCTTTGCTGATCTACAACTAGGACAGTTCCCACTGCATGAGAACTATCACAGTTGCCCCTGCCTCTGCTTGGCCTCTGAACAGTTCCTAGTGTGCTAGGTTAGGTGACTATGTCCCCAGGGCAGCTAAGCCATAGAGCTGTGTCCTTTGGTCACTTTGTCCAGTGCTGATGAGTCACTAGAACAGTCTGTGTACCTGTTTTCTGGGACACTATCTATTTTTGGGACCACCCTAATGGATTACTGATCTCACCTTCCCATGGGAAACATCCAGACACCTGTTCCTCCTAATATGCCTTTGAGATGTCTTTCAGAGAATCTCAAATCCATATGCTCACATTAAGGACTTCTAAGCTTACACACCTCTACAACCAAACAAGGACAGACCCAAAACTAAACTGTTTTAATTATTGCCAGCAACTGGGTAAAATGGAAGGAAATTATCATGTCCGAGCCTTTCCTTTGCTCTTCCATGTTCAAGCCTTTCCTAGGGTAAAATGGAAGGAAGTTTCCCATTTCCAAACCTTTTTCTTTGCTCTCCCGAAAATTTCAAGCATTGTCAGCATTGTCTCTCTCCTCATTTTCAAGCCTTTTCTCTTTGCTCTCCCAAGAGTTTCGAATGTACACCTAAAGAAAAATTTCTCCATAACCTCCTAACTTTGTCTTCTGCCCACATATATGTTCCAGTATCTTCCCAGACTTCCTACATCTGGGACGTCGTCAAAGAAGACATATAAAAAATAATAATAAAATAAAATAAAATACATTGTGTGTTGATTTTGGATCCCGCTTTGCTGACTATGTTTAGCATGAGTCTTCAATGGTGTTATGGATTTATGCTAAGAATCAGATCATCTACAAATAAAGATGCTTTGACACCTTCAAAAAAAATGAAGCTACCCACAAGTGCTCCTGCCCAACTTCAGAAATTGTGCCAGCTGGACCTGCTTTGCCCTTCCCAGCTGCAGATGTTCTGAGATCCTGGACAGCAAGTCAACAGCCTGTTCTTCCAAAGATGGCCAACATTACAGCCTTTTAAGTCCACTTTTGCCACCCGGCTGTCAGCAGGAAGTAGTTAAGATGATTATTTCACCCGTTATTCATTTGCAAAAGGTTGAAATGGTGTGCTCCAGGCCCAGGACAAACAGCTCCAGGTTCTCCCAGCACTCCTCGGTCCCTATTTGCTGCAGGACATGGATGTAGTAGCCTGCCCTCTAGCTTGAAATTTCAGGGTAGAACTTTTCCTTCCTCTTCACTATATAATCTAGACATTTTGTTGCTATTGCTTCCCCCCCCCTCTCTCTCCCTCTCTCTCTCTCCCCCTTACATGGCAGCCAAAAGCTGCTTCCAATGAACTTACATCTATATACTTTAACTTACTTTATATAAAACAACCCAACAATCCTCACTTTTTTAATTATAGGAAGAAGTAAGAATGTTAGGATTCTGCTTCAGCTTGCCTACTTGTGACATCATTGCTTACCTGCCATGGGGTCATGGCCCTGCCCAAGGCCATATAAAAGAACAGACCTCAGACCTTCTAGGACCTCTCTCTCTCTCTCTCTCTCTCTCTCTCTCTCTCTCTCTCTCTCTCTCTCTCTCTCTCTCTCTGTCTCTCTCTCCCCCCTCCTTTGCTCTTACTCTCTACTCCTCCCCCTTTCCTTCTTTCCCCATGCTCATTTAATAAACCTCATATAACATAATATCTGGTATCGTGTATCTAATATTATCTTATTCTCATATATAAAAACAAGTAAGTTAAATAGTCTATAAGTAGTTGACCTCTATATAACATCAGTATACAATTACAATGTTGTCCTGATAGTAACAACCAACTATCATCTTTAGGATACAGCATGGTGAAAAAACGTTGGACCTATAAGATTGTCTGATTACCAGGCACCACACTTCATACACACACACACACACACACACACACACACACACACACACACACACACACACACGCACACAGATAAACACACACGATGCAATATATTACAATTCACAAGGAGGCATTCTTCACTTAAATGCACTTCTGAACACTTCGATGTACCACAATCTGCAAAATGATAATTTGCACATGCCAAATAATTCAGACCTCAAAATTCAAGCTCATCAACCTTCCTTCTGGCAGCCATGGTGGTTAAGCCATGTTGAGACCATACTGCTATGTGATCAATTCAATGATAAAACCTACAAGGAAGTCAACTAGCTCTGCCCATTATATACTACTTAGGAAAGGATTTCAAAAGTGTTCGCATTGTGTGGAAAATAAAGGATGCTAAAACCTATTTTGAAAAGTGGGGAAGATGATTTGTAGTTTTCATAATGTAAATCATCAATTCCTTCATCTCCACACAATTTCTAAATTTTTCTGACTGCGTCCTAATTCACCCTATTTTCCCTTTGCTCTCACTGTTTACTTATCTTTTGTTTCTGTCCTATTCAAAGAAAAGTGCCTCCCACAGTCATCTTGCCTCAGGGCTTTGTAGCAACTGAAGTATCTGGTTTTTTTCACTCTTCACATAATTTATTCCTTAAGTTTCTGTTAAAATGTTTCAGCATAGAATTCTCCAAAAACTGACAGAGGAGAAACTTATAATCCTTTCATTCCCTTTCTTAACTCCATTTTATTCATTGCTTCCAATTGCTATCAAATTCACTCAGCTGTTTGTTTAAATCTTGTCTTCTCTGATAATTTAAATATGACAGCAAAACAAAATCATCTTTTTGTATATGCAGCTTTCCAGACCAGAGAATGTACATCTAGTGTCTGAAATTTTACCTAGAACACATTAGAAATTCAATAAACATTATGAGATTAATGAATACAAAATCAAGTGAAAGAATATAGTATATACAATATATTGAAAATAGGGAAATATGTTATTTAGCATCACTTATGACGTATACATGTCCATGAACTGGAATTGTTATTAATTAAATTCCAGAGACATACTTTGTAGCTCCTGCCTCCAGCACCAAGAGACTAAAATAAGATAGTCTCAAGTGTGGGGCCATTATGGAATATATAAAAAAGTTCCAGAAGTCTGGGCTGCAGAGGGAGACCCTATCTCAGAACTTTAGCAAGAAGAAAGGAACTTCAAAAGCCCAATATTTTAAAACCTTAGAAACTTCAACAAGGAAAGGAATACTCTGTAAGCTTAGATTTAGATTTATTTTTAATGAAGTATAAACATAACAAATTCATGTTAATAAATCTAATCTTCTAAAAGTGAAGAGCAGTAAAACTTAAGTCTTAAATTTTACCTCAGAATGATAATTATAAGAACCATGTTTCCAGCTGCGAAATGAATAATCAGGAGATTCATCCTCATTAGGACTTTTCCTTCAGTGAGAAATTTGCCTTTTAATGTTCTTAAAAAATCCCAACATGCATGCAAAATTTTCCTACTGTTTTATTTCTTCACTCTGGTAATGTTCACTTGCATAAAGTACATTAATTTATTGTAGATTTGGGCTTTAATACATATTTAATCATGCATTTTGATACTTTTGGTGGAGTGATTAAATAAAATTTTATTCCTCAATAAAATATATCTAGAATATTTTCTTATAATTCCCACAATATTTAGCTACTGGTCAATATTTTCTATTTTTCTAACAGCAAAATAAAATCACAAAACATGCTTTTTATTGAACAAGCAAGCTCTCTCTCTCTCTCTCTCTCTCTCTCTATATATATATATATATATATATATATATATATATATGTGTGTGTGTGTGTGTGTGTGTGTGTGTGTGTTTTGCATGTTCTGTCTGTGATATGTGTGATCTACATAAATTCTACATAAATAATAGATATGATGATGATAGTAATTATAATAAATGATGCATTATAACAAAATAACATAAGATAGTATATTGGTTGAATTATGTTCCCTTAAAATTCACATATCTTAGTCCTTACCCTCAATATATGAAAATATGGTCTATTAGGAGATGGAGCCTGTGCACAGGCTACCTATCTCAAGCAATACCACTGTCCAAAGAAGACACAACCAGCTAATACTTTGTTATAGCAAGCTGAGTATAAAATAGCACCTACATTCACAGACAATTGCAAATTTCATTTAAATAATGTTAAATTAAGTACAGAGTCAGCATCTAAATGATAGAAGGAAATAAGATTCCAAAGTATTATAGACAGAGAGACCGATAAAGAACAGAATTTGGTTTGGCTTGACAGCAGATAGCTGCAACTCTATTACCCAGCAAGCTTGGTTGAGTGTATTGCAGGCAATGTTGTGCTACACAGCAAGCAGTGTGATTCATCAACATTATGGATGCCTACACAAGAACTGGACAATGACAACATCAGCAGACCTGCTAATGTAGAAGGGATAAATCTCAAAGGGTTTCAACCACAGACAAACTACTACAGGCAACTAATCACTGTTAAGAATAATAGAAGCAACCTTTATGCAACACAAAATGGCCAGCCTGGGAATCAAATAGACACATGGCACATTAAATG